>NC_056454.1:47743001-47815501 GCF_018296145.1 Oncorhynchus tshawytscha
ACAAGTCAGAGTTAGTCATCACAAAGTCCATCTTTAATTATATGAGCTCCATCACAACCCTGTGACTCTCAGATCAATTCAGTGTCTATCAATGAATTCTCTGAGAGTCCCTTACACATTGCAACTGAGATCCTTTATAGCAAAGACACACATAGCCAGACAGCATTGGCCATAATTTATCGTTCAGCTTTGTCTCCTAAACTATGTTCTTTTCTCAAACTCAGAACCATAAACCAATCCTCCATATCAACAGACATATATCAAATCCATCCTATCTTGACAAGATCACAGAGACACATTGACTGGCACACAGACATTGTGGAGCCAAGAGATACACACTTGACCTCTCCCCTCTCTCCGGCCCAAATAACTTAGTCTTGACAGAGAACACATACTGCAACCCCGCCACAGTATTACAAACACATTCTGAAGAGAAGTAACTTACAAACATATGATGAATATAAAACATCTTACCTATGTTACCAACTAATTCTGATTATTCCCCAACAGTCTCTCCAGGAGGGCAGCAACTTTTTTATTTTCCCTTTATTTTACATTTATTTATACAGGTTCTCATTGAGATAATATCTCTTTTCCAATAGGTACCTGATCCAATAGCAGCAGGGGGAACTGTCACGATCGTCGTACGAACTGGAAATATACTCAGACCAAAGTGCAGCGTGATTTGGGTTCCACATGTTTAATAAAGGAAACTCACAATAAACAGCAAACGAAACGTGAAGTCATGGAGTGCTCACAGGCAACTACACAGAAACAAGATCCCACAAAACACAGTGGTGAAATGGCTGGCTAAATATGATCCCCAATCAGAGACAGACAGCTGCATCTGATTGGGAACCATACCAGGCCAACATAGAAATAGAAAAACTAGAGTACCCACCTTAGTCACAACCTGACCTAACCAAATTAGAGAATAAAAGGCTCTCTAAGGTCAGGGCGTGACAAAGGTACTACATATCTGTGCTAAAGGTGTCCCTACAGACCCTGGTTCGATTCCAAGCTGTATCACACCTGGCCGTGATTGGAATTCCCATAAGGCTGCACACAATTGACCCAGTGTTGTCTACAAAGCATGTGACAAATAACATTTGGGCTTATGACACCATGGTCTTGGAGGCTACTTTCACATTCAGTAGCCTGCTGTGTAGTGTTTGCCATTTATAGATGGTGGGATGAGGGTTTACAGGGGATCCCATGAATGTTTCTGGCAAAGAAAATACAAGTCTACGTGAGTATCAGGATTTCAGGGATCCAAATGGGCTGAATCCTAACTTTAGATCTGCAGGCTAAACTTATTTCAATTCAATCTATCATGGCAAACTCCCATCAAGAACAATTGCTTTGCGTATGCATCTCAAGATTGAATTCTGCCCTATTCTTCCTAGGCATCTCCAAGTATTTGTTCCACATCTGCACTAACACGCCTGTTTCAAATAATCCACTTATAATGGTCTTAAATCTGGACATTTAATATTTGAATATTGTGCTAATGCTGGGTTGGAATAAAATATACATACATGTTGTCTCTTGGCACAAGAGAGTGGAATGCATTATCATGGGAATTTAATATAGGAATCAATGATGATTAACTTGTATCAACCATTAGCTGCTTTGAAGTGATCATTTGATCATGGATTTCCCAACATGCCTATTTAAAAACAATTACATGTTATTGTTCTCAGAAAGCAGTCCTGAGCCAGACTTTCCCGACTCCAAAGACTATACGCAGTACACTGACTAGTTATTCATGCAATTGTTTTTACTTGAGAAATACTGCACCCAACATCTTAGCTAGATGTAAAATTGCACGACTAAGATTTCATCGGTAAAAAAGTATAAATTAATGACAGATATCTTTATGCACCTTAGAATAATTCTGATTATTTTGAGGGATTCACTATTTTGAGGAAGTGGTTATGATGCTACGGTGACTCAGGAGGGACAAAGAACAGAACCTGCCAGGGTATTCAGTCATGGCCTCTAGCATTTCTTAATTAGCTTTGGTGAAAAACGAGGTGAAATAAGGAAGTACGTTCGTCCGTTAAATATTTGAATAGTGTGTTAGTGCTGGGTTGGAATGAAAGCCACCAGTATGTTAAGACCTTGATAGTCAACACTAGGCCTTGTATTTTGCAATCGGCACAAGAAAGAGTGTGTCATGGTTTATTTGGGGGATTTAATATTTAAAACTCAAATATTTCATATTTAGGTATTAATGAGAATTAACTCGTATCAATCATTCATTCACAAAAGCGTTTGGGGATTTGCGTGGAGGCCATTTGGTGTGCGTAAAATTAGGCCTGAAAGTTTAGGCTTAAACACTAATGCCAGATGGATAAAAATAATAGGATAAAACCTATAGATGTAAATTACACAACAATGATGATTCATTTATGGATTTTTTAATGTATTATTTTCTCTTTATTCAACCAGAGCCCCACCCATCCCCCCTCCAACCAGAGCGCCACCCATCCCCCCTCCAACCAGAGCGCCACCCATCCCCCTCCAAACAGACCGCCACCCATCCCCCTCCAACCAGAGCGCCACCCATCCACCCTCCAACCAGACCGCCACTCATCCCCCTCCAACCAGAGCCCCACCCATCCCCCTCTAACCAGAGCGCCACCCATCCCCCTCCAACCAGAGCGCCACCCATCCCCCTCCAACCAGACCGCCACTCATCCACCCTCCAACCAGACCGCCACCCATCCACCCTCCAACCAGACCGCCACCCATCCACCCTCCAACCAGACCGCCACCCATCCACCCTCCAACCAGACCGCCACTCATCCCCCTCCAACCAGAGCGCCACCCATCCACCCTCCAACCAGACCGCCACTCATCCCCCTCCAACCAGAGCGCCACCCATCCACCCTCCAACCAGACCGCCACCCATCCACCCTCCAACCAGACCGCCACTCATCCCCCTCCAACCAGAGCGCCACCCATCCACCCTCCAACCAGACCGCCACTCATCCCCCTCCAACCAGAGCGCCACCCATCCACCCTCCAACCAGACCACCACCCATCCACCCTCCAACCAGACCGCCACCCATCCCCCTCCAACCAGAGCGCCACCCATCCACCCTCCAACCAGAGCACCACCCATTCCCCTCCAAACAGACCGCCACCCATCCACCCTCCAACCAGACCGCCACTCATCCCCCCTCCAACCAGAGCGCCACCCATCCACCCTCCAACCAGACCGCCACCCATCCACCCTCCAACCAGACCGCCACCCATCCCCCTCCAACCAGAGCGCCACCCATCCACCCTCCAACCAGACCGCCACCCATCCACCCTCCAACCAGAGCGCCACCCATCCCCCTCCAACCAGAGCACCACCCATCCACCCTCCAACCAGAGCGCCACCCATCCGCCCTCCAACCAGACCGCCACCCATCCGCCCTCCAACCAGACCGCCACCCATCCGCCCTCCAACCAGAGCGCCACCCATCCGCCCTCCAACCAGAGCGCCACCCATCCACCTTCCAACCACAGCGCCACCCATCCGCCCTCCAACCAGAGCGCCACCCATCCGCCCTCCAACCAGACCGCATTTCATGACCCTAAACCTTCCCGCCCTGTGGATATAACCACAGAAGGTATTTTTCTTTACTGTCAACAATCTAGTCTTACTCGCCCTATAGACGGTTCACCTCTCCTCTCAATGGATTCAAACTGAGCAAATAAGAAATTAATCTCTGTCTTTGTTGTTGAGTGTTCCAACTCCTTTTTGCCTCGAATTAGTCCTTTTAAAAGATTTTTCTTAATAAGCCCTTGTTGTTAGAAGGAATTGTACTTTAGTACATTGTAAAGTTCCATTGGCACCCATGAATAAAAGCAACTATGAATCTGAGGTAGTTCCTGTTAAACTGCATTGTTGTGGTACTTAGGTAATGAATGAGTTTCACCAGACAGGAGGTCACTTTCACTTTCAGTATCTGCAGCCTTTAAATAGCCTGCTGCTTACTGCTTTTGCCATCATTGCCAAATTGGTTTGCAGAGGATCCTTGACTCTCAGCGACACTACGAGTATATGTGAGTATCAAGCCTGACTTTAATCTGACTTCTGATTTCCAAACCCACAGGTATTCAAACTCTTCGCTGGTTGACCTAATCCTGAAAAATTGGCTCCCATAGATACTTAGCCTGTGGTGTCTTTACAAATGATCTCAGTGACCACTTTCCTATTGTTTGTACTAAAGATACCAAACTGAACAACTCTGATCGTTGTAGATTTATGAAGAGGTTAATAATGTTTTTTTCCCCAGGCGTTCCTTCGTGATCGGTATTCTTCAGAGTTTCTCTATATCAGCTGCATTCATCACACTGATTTGGTTGTAGAATTGTTCTCATGTTCTCATGACACACACCAATAGCACTGATAAACCTGTATAAACCTGGACCTTGATATTTTGAATCAGACATGTTAGTGCTGGATTACAGGAGAAGCCTGTATAAACCTGGACCTTGATATTTTGAATCAGACATGTTAGTGCTGGATTACAGTAGAAGCCTGTATAAACCTGGACCTTGATATTTTGAATCAGACATGTTAGTGCTGGATTACAGTAGAAGCCTGTATAAACCTGGACCTTGATATTTTGAATCAGACATGTTAGTGCTGGATTACAGTACAAGCCTATAGAACCAGTCACTACTGGACTGGAGCAGGAGATCCCTGCATTAGAATTGTGTCTTTAGTTGCTGTCAAACTATTTACTATTTATTATTGTTACAGACCATTATTAGAAGTAAAATGGTTTATAATGGCAAAATGTGTTGTATTTAGCTATTGACACGACAAGGAATAGCATCATAGAGGTTAAATAAGTATGAATGGTGATTAACTTGTATCAACCATTTGCTTTAAGCGATCTTGTGAAGACACTTGACCATGGACTCCCCAATGTGCCTCGTTAAAAACGCTGACGGAGAGCTTTGCATAGAACCAGAGGCCATCGACTACCTGATGGGACTGAAACAGAAAGTAGTAGTAGTGGCAGTGGTCGGGCTGTATCGCACCGGAAAGTCCTACCTCATGAACAAGCTGGCTCAGAAGAGAAGTGGTGAGAGACAAATATATCTTACTTTACAAACAGGTTTGGACATCATCTGTGCCTCAGTCTTTTTCGGTAACACTGTACTTTAAGTTTCTCCTACTACTCTGAAACTACACAGTAATAACTGTCGAAACAGAGTAGGATTCCTGAAACTCGTACAATACTTGTATTGCAGGAAGACAATATCTGTGCGTAACCTCTTAGATTTAACGGCAACATGTTGATTTCCACCAAATTAGACATACGTAAAAGTAACTGCGATTCATATGTAATTAGATGATTCTGACATGCCAAAACTTGGTATATTTGTAAAGAAGATATCTGGGAGATTATGAGGAAGTTATCAGGAGATAGACAGGAGTTACATAGTTCAGAATACACAAGATCAAGCACACACAAAAATAATTGTTTATTTTGGATTTTGAAAGTCATCTTTCATTGGCAAGCTTTAAGTGAATTATTGATTCCCAGAGCTGGAAACACATCAGAAGGCATCCACATCATCTGAACAATATCAGAAAAAAATGGGATTGACAGACCTAACAACTAGAAATGGGCAGGTGTTTTAGTTAGTGGTGTCAGGTGTGGTCACGGGACGTTTCCAAAGTGGCAGATGTCTGTAAATGTGATCATTCCAGTGCTATTATATATCTGTAATCCCTAAATGCTGTTTGTTCAATATAAAAACACAATTTCAACCATATATATATATTTTTAAATAAGGGAAGTCAGTTAATGTTACCGATGTGAAATGGATAGCAAGTTAGTGGGGTGCGTGCTAATAGCGTTTCAATCGTTGATGTCACCCGTTCTGAGAATATGGGTAACGATGCTTCGGTGGGAGGCTGTTGTCTAGGTGTGCAGAGGGTCCCTGGTTCAAGTCTAGGTAAGGGCTAGGAGAGGAACGGAAGCAATACTGTTACCTTAACAACAAATTCTTATTTACAACAACGGCATACCAGGGAACAGTGTTCAGGGGCAGAACCTCACTCAAACTGTGGTGGTATTATGGGGTATTCAGGGTACATTCAAGTGCCCTTTCAACCTTTTAAAATTGTCTGAATGTGGTATTTGCACTGCTTTTGCACTCTGGATGTGCCTATATTGTTCACTATTAAAACTAAATTTCTACAACACCAACCTCTCTCTCAAACGTTGTGGTGGTGTCAGGGGATATCCAAATGGCTTTTCAACCTCTCCAAAGTGCCTCTCCAAAGGGCCTGCATGTTTAGCCTAGGCATATCCAATATATTGGCCCCACATACAAACTAACTGTTCACAAAAACAATATAAAAGCAACAGATATAGTGTACATTAAAGAATATATCAACATGTCTTATCAAACACATACTTGGTTACACGTGTCCATCACAAAAAAAAGTGCAAAACTAAACAACTATTTACAAAATGGCGTCCGTGTTTGTTTTACATCCCAAGTGTAGATGATAAGATTTCAATTTCACCGTAGCTTGTGCATGTCGTGATATTCTTTGAAGGAGGCCCTCTCTGCCAGGAAACAAAATGAGAACTGGCATTTCGGACAGAAGATCTGGTCTTGTGATGGTTGTGAGGTTGCTATGGGCCCCCAATTCAGCCATTTCCCACACCAGCTGTTATCGGAAGGCTAGCTGGGAGAGAGGGGTTTGACTTTTTGTTTTGGCCATTTGCTTGTGGACAATGAAAGCATTTAATATAGCAATGTAAACAAAGTGGTAAAAAAAAGAGTAGTAGTAGTAGCCTATCAGAGCATCAGATAGGTTGACACGCCCCCATGCTGGCACTGTAGTCCTCCACAGAAACAGGAATGGGGACCCTCCTTGAGACATGGTTGTTATTGAATGCCTTATGCTGTGTGGGGAGCATGTTAACTTCCCTAGTGTCCTTCCATTTCACAAAAAACAGCTTGTTGGGGAGGGGTGGCTCCCAAATGTCATCATCCAAATACTCTGCATCCTCTACTCTGTAGTGAATCAAATAAAGGGATATATTGTTGTTAGACACACAGAATTACAGTTGACTAAATTTACAAAACAACATTACCGTAAAGTAAAAACACAAAGCCTGAATTGTGTCTGTACAGTGACTCACATAGAAGGTGTGAAGCACAAACAATGCAAACAAATAAGCAATGGCCATGAGAGTTTAGTGGTCCTCTCCAATGGCCATGAGAGTTTAGTGGTCCTCTCCAATGGCCATGAGAGTGTAGTGGCCTCTCCAATGGCCATGAGAGTTTAGTGGTCCTCTCCAATGGCCATGAGAGTTTAGTGGTCCTCTCCAATGGCCATGAGAGTTTAGTGGTCCTCTCCAATGGCCATGAGAGTTTAGTGGTCCTCTCCAATGGCCATGAGAGTTTAGTGGCCTCTCCAATGGCCATGAGAGTTTAGTGGTCCTCTCCAATGGCCATGAGAGTTTAGTGGCCTCTCCAATGGCCATGAGAGTTTAGTGGTCCTCTCCAATGGCCATGAGAGTTTAGTGGCCTCTCCAATGGCCATGAGAGTTTAGTGGCCTCTCCAATGGCCATGAGAGTTTAGTGGCCTCTCCAATGGCCATGAGAGTTTAGTGGCCTCTCCAATGGCCATGAGAGTTTAGTGGCCTCTCCAATGGCCATGAGAGTTTAGTGGTCCTCTCCAATGGCCATGAGAGTTTAGTGGCCTTTCCAATGGCCATGAGAGTTTAGTGGTCCTCTCCAATGGCCATGAGAGTTTAGTGGTCCTCTCCAATGGCCATGAGAGTTTAGTGGTCCTCTCCAATGGCCATGAGAGTTTAGTGGTCCTCTCCAATGGCCATGAGAGTTTAGTGGTCCTCTCCAATGGCCATGAGAGTTTAGTGGTCCTCTCCAATGGCCATGAGAGTTTAGTGGTCCTCTCCAATGGCCATGAGAGTTTAGTGGCCTCTCCAATGGCCATGAGAGTTTAGTGGCCTCTCCAATGGCCATGAGAGTTTAGTGGTCCTCTCCAATGGCCATGAGAGTTTAGTGGCCTCTCCAATGGCCATGAGAGTTTAGTGGTCCTCTCCAATGGCCATGAGAGTTTAGTGGCCTCTCCAATGGCCATGAGAGTTTAGTGGCCTCTCCAATGGCCATGAGAGTTTAGTGGCCTCTCCAATGGCCATGAGAGTTTAGTGGCCTCTCCAATGGCCATGAGAGTTTAGTGGCCTCTCCAATGGCCATGAGAGTTTAGTGGCCTCTCCAATGGCCATGAGAGTTTAGTGGCCTCTCCAATGGCCATGAGAGTTTAGTGGCCTCTCCAATGGCCATGAGAGTTTAGTGGTCCTCTCCAATGGCCATGAGAGTTTAGTGGCCTTTCCAATGGCCATGAGAGTTTAGTGGTCCTCTCCAATGGCCATGAGAGTTTAGTGGCCTCTCCAATGGCCATGAGAGTTTAGTGGTCCTCTCCAATGGCCATGAGAGTTTAGAACAGTAAACAGTGAACTAATATGAAATAATAGACAATAACTACTTTGGAATTGTATAACATTGACACTTCTTGTTACATAGGCCTATGAAATCTAAATCCAAAGCACAAAAAGCAGATAATTTACCAAAAACAAAATACATATAGTAAATAAGCTACAGTACATCACAAAAGTGAGTACACCCCTCACACTGAAGAAATGACACTACAATGTAAAGTAGGGAGTGTACAGCTTGTATACAGTAACAGTGTCAATTTGCTGTCCCCTCAAAATAACTCAACACACAGCCATTCATGTCTAAACCGCTGGCAACAAAAGTGAGTTCATTGACACTGTTATACAAGCTGTACACTCAATACTTTACATTGTAGCAAAGTGTAATTTCTTCAGTGTTATCACATGAAAAGATATACTCAAATATTTACAAAAAAAATGTGGGGGTGTACTGTATATAAAGTACAGAATAAAGTATAGTTTGCATATATATATATATATATATATATATATATATAAAGTCAGGAAAATAAATTCCTTACAGATCTAAAAATGATCTTTCTCTTTCCTTTGAGAAAGAAAAATAAATAAACAAAAATCACCATGGTCACAATCATAATCTCCATCTCCCTTAATTAAACAAAATAAATACCTCACTCTGAACCCCAAACATATTTGCTAGATTCATGAAAAAGCAACAAAAAAAAGCAAGGAACGTGACTTGAAAACATGATCTTGTTTTATTGGAATTTGAAGCTGTTGTTGGTAAATAATGAAATCTGCTGGCTTCCGAAGTTACTTTCTCAACTTTAAAAGCCTTTTTAAAGAGAATTCAAACAGAAAAATGTTCTCCTGTCTCCAAATGTTTGCTGGTTAGTCTGTTGTCTGCAAAGGTTGTTACATTGTAACTACATAGTAATTAAAAATGTAAGGGGGTTGGTTTAAATAAGGAAGACACATCTCAGTTGAATGCATTGAGTTGTACGACTGACTAGGTTGAGTTTCAGATTATTTTGTGCCCAATGGAAATGAATGGTAAATAATGCATTGTGTCACTTTGGAGTCACTTTTATTGAAAGTGTTTTAAAAACATATACTATTCTTATTAACAACAAAAGTGACTCAAATATGACAATACATTATTTACCATTTATTTCCAAGTTAATTTTGTCCCAATACTTTTTGTCGCCTAAATTGGGGCACCTATCTCACCCTCCCCCCTAGCTCTGGTCTGGAGTAGTTCTGGTATGCACTAACTAACTATCGTCTAGGGCTTTGCTAGTAGTTAGCTAGTTCTGGTCTGCAGTAGTTCTGGTCCGTATTAACTAACTCTGGTCTAGGGTGTAACTAGTAGTTAGCTAGTTCTGGTCCATACTAACTAACTCTGGTCTAAGGCGTAGCTAGTAACTAGCTAGTTCTGGTCTGCAGTAGCTCTGGTCCGTACTAACTAACTCTGGTCTAAGGTGTAGCTAATAACTAGCTAGTTCTGGTCTGCAGTAGTTCTGGTCCGTACTAACTAACTCTGGTCTAAGGCGTAGCTAGTAACTAGCTAGTTCTGGTCTGCAGTAGCTCTGGTCCGTACTAACTCTGGTCTAAGGCGTAGCTAGTAACTAGCTAGTTCTGGTCTGCAGTAATTCTGGTCCATACTAACTAACTCTGGTCTAAGGTGTAGCTAGTAGTTAGCTAGTTCTGGTCCATACTAACTAACTCTGATCTAAGGCGTAGCTAGTAACTAGCTAGTTCTGGTCCGTACTAACTAACTCTGGTCTAAGTCGTAGCTAGTAACTAGCTAGTTCTGGTCTGCAGTAGCTCTGGTCCGTACTAACTAACGCTGGTCTAAGTCGTAGCTAGTAACTAGCTAGTTCTGGTCTGCAGTAGTTCTGGTCCATACTAACTAACTCTGGTCTAAGGTTCTGTAGCTAGTTCTGGTCCATACTAACTAACTCTGTTCTGGTCTAGTAACAGCTAGTTCTGGTCCATACTAACTAACTCTGGTCTAAGGTGTAGCTAGTAACTAGCTAGTTCTGGTCTGCAGTAGTTCTGGTCCGTACTAACTAACTCTGGTCTAAGGCGTAGCTAGTAACTAGCTAGTTCTGGTCTGCAGTAGCTCTGGTCCATACTAACTAACTCTGGTCTAAGGTGTAGCTAGTAACTAGCTAGTTCTGGTCTGCAGTAGTTCTGGTCCATACTAACTAACTCTGGTCTAAGTCGTAGCTAGTAACTAGCTAGTTCTGGTCTGCAGTAGTTCTGGTCCATACTAACTAACTCTGGTCTAAGGCGTAGCTAGTAACTAGCTAGTTCTGGTCTGCAGTAGTTCTGGTCCATACTAACTAACTCTGGTCTAAGTCGTAGCTAGTAACTAGCTAGTTCTGGTCTGCAGTAGTTCTGGTCCATACTAACTAACTCTGGTCTAAGGCGTAGCTAGTAACTAGCTAGTTCTGGTCTGCAGTAGCTCTGATCCAGCTCTGTAACAGTGTTATAGGCTGGTTTAATATTTATACTGTAAATCTCCTCATCAATCTCTGTTGATTTAGGTTTTGCCCTTGGAGCCACCATCCAGTCCAAGACTAAGGGCATCTGGATGTGGTGTGTCCCTCATCCTGAAAAAACAGACCACACCCTGGTGCTGCTGGATACAGAGGGACTGGGGGACGTGGAGAAGGTGGGGGGTCAAAGTTCAATCTCTTTACAATCCACATTACATATTCACATTCCTTAATTTACCAACAAAGCACAGTGAACACATACTGTATCTGCACCCTCATCATTTAAACAAGATGATTACTTCGTCAGAGATCCGATACATGTTGCGATACTTGTTTCAGGGGGATTCTAAGAATGATGCCTGGATCTTCTCGCTGGCCATTCTGTTAAGCAGTACTCTGGTCTACAACAGTCGAGGGACCATCGACAATGATGCTGTGGAGAAGCTTCAGTATCCTTTTGGGTCAAAATGTGGCTCAATTCTTGTGGACATAATCTGTTGTGGTAGTTCATATGATAGTTTGCTTGTTTGTTAGGCTTTTGAAAGTCATCTCAGTCATATTAGTGAAAGCCTAGCTAATTGTGATGGCCATTTTCATGAATTTGTATGTGTCACAGTTTTCTTTCGGTGAAGTAGAGGCTGACCAAAATGCAGCGTGGTTGTTATTCATTGTACTTTAGTAAAGAAACTGTACACGAATGAACTAACAAAACAACAAACGTGCGAAAACCTAAAACAGTCCTATCTGGTGCAAAACACAGAGGCAGGAACAATCACCCACAAACACAGTGAAACCCAGGCTACCTAAATATGGTTCCCAATCAGAGACAATGACTAACACCTGCCTCTGATTGAGAACCATATCAGGCCAGACATAGAAATAGACAAACAAGACATCCAACATAGAATGCCCACTCAGATCACACCCTGACCAACCAAAACATAGAAACATACAAAGCAAACTATGGTCAGGGTGTGACAGTATGTATATTTTTAACATGATTTAATTGTAGGCTAGACCTAATCATTGATATGGTAGAGAATTTAAATGTTCATAATGTGCCAACTAAATATGTTCCATTTTATATGCTTTATGCAAGTTGCATATGTCGTGTTTATCAGTACTACGTAGTAATTTATTTCTCCAGAAACTGTAAAGGGCTTGAGAAATCTCAGGATGCCGGTTCCGGGATTGATACTTAGCTTCAGTGAACATGAAGAGCTGGTGTTGATGAAAAGCAAAGTCTGTGACTTTCAAACAAATGACGTTACTGTGTCAATTGAACTCTAAACTGAAAATTACTTGTTTTGTTTGTTTGTCTGTAACTTCCCTGAAATTCAAGTCCCTGTACAGAAACTGCGCATGACATTGACATGAGCTTTGGGAAATGTTGTATCAATCCTCAACCGGCCCAACAGATATGTGAACGAGCTGACAGAGATGATCAAGGTGAAGTCTTCCACTGTCGATGAGGAGGAAGGAGAGGGCACACAGTTTGCGCAGTTCTTTCCTAATTTTGTGTGGACCGTCAGAGATTTCACTCTAAAGCTCGAGATCGACGGCAGAGTAATCACTCCAGACCAGTATCTGGAGAATTCCCTGCAACTCAAGAAAGGTGATATTGATTAATATAAACCAGGTAGTTTGAGACCTAGATGCTGATTGGCTCAAACAGCATTCCAGCTGTGTGTATATCAGACAAAATACCACGGTATAATGCAAAGTGTAATGTTATGACTATAACTACTGTTCCCTGAAGAAGTACAACATACTATGGAGATTCACACTCTCGTGACTTCGGTTGAAGAATTTACAATCACGCCAGACAAGGCCAATGAAATCCTGGGACTGGGAGAGATTCTTACACCACTCTTGACAACTGTTTGTCTGAACGTGGGGATGGATACTTTTCATCTAACTCATATGTGGGAGACAACACTCTTGACACCTGTGAACACTGTGGAACTCAGCTGAAAAACCTGTGTTCATGTGCCAAGGTTTGCAAAATCCTGGTGAGCTCTGGGTACACCGGCTCCGGTGATCAGTGACAAGCCTCACTCGGTTTAGGTGGTACGATGCGTTCTGGCAACCGGCTGGCACCCAGCGCTGGAACGCATGCTTTAAAAATTCACCTAGTGAAAAAGCCTTGTCATGGAGGGTACCCTACCGACCAGTCATAGATACTGACAAAATACCTATCATATCTGGGAATGGGACAGACAGCTCATTTGGGGGCTCAAAGGGGGGAACATTAATAAACATAGACAAGCTTCCAACATACGTAGTGTTTCCATGAAAACTGTATAACCTGCGGGAAGCAAAAGGGGCTCTGGCAAGGTAGGCTAGCTAGCATCTTTGACCGAAGCAGTCTATTTAAGGTAGGCTAGCTCACATCTTTGACCGAAGCAGTCTATTTAAGGTAGGCTAGCTCACATCTTTGACCGAAGCAGTCTATTTAAGGTAGGCTAGCTCACATCTTTGACCGAAGCAGTCTATTTAAGGTAGGCTAGCTCACATCTTTGACCGAAGCAGTCTATTTAAGGTAGGCTAGCTAGCATCTTTGACCGAAGCAGTCTATTTAAGGTAGGCTAGCTCGCATCTTTGACCGAAGCAGTCTATTTAAGGTAGGCTAGCTCACATCTTTGACCGAAGCAGTCTATTTAAGGTAGGCTAGCTCACATCTTTGACCGAAGCAGTCTATTTAAGGTAGGCTAGCTAGCATCTTTGACCGAAGCAGTCTATTTAAGGTAGGCTAGCTCGCATCTTTGACCGAAGCAGTCTATTTAAGGTAGGCTAGCTCGCATCTTTGACCGAAGCAGTCTATTTAAGGTAGGCTAGCTAGCATCTTTGACTATTTAGCAAATTTAAGCTACGTATTCTTAACAAGAGAGCTACCCCAGAAACTCCACCGTGGGCAGGTAGGAATAGCTAGTTATATGCTGTGCTTGTTTAGCTAGGCCAGTCTCAAAAGTCCAGGTAGGAACGGTTTACTGGGGTGGGACCGGACCGTTCATCAACATGTCTGAGAAGAGAGGTAAACGGTGCTTGACCGAGGCAGACACAGGCAGCGGGGGTACCCACCGAATCTGGCCGCCCTCTCTCTTCGGGTAGCCTCATCCTAACTGGCAACAGAGCACACAGGAGCCGCCCTCTCTCTTCGGGTAGCCTCACCCTAACTGGCAACAGAGCACACAGGAGCCGCCCTCTCTCTTCGGGTAGCCTCACCCTAACTGGCAACAGAGCACACAGGAGCCGCCCTCTCTCTTTGGGTAGCCTCACCCTAACTGGCAACAGAGCACATAGGAGCCGCCCTCTCTCTTCGGGTAGCCTCATCCTAACTGGCAACAGAGCACACAGGAGCCGGGTTGAGTCCCACAATCACACCGGTGTGATTTATTACCTTCAGCCCATTTTAAACATTGTGTGTTTGTGCGTATTTTTTGCATCGTATTCATCTATTCCTTCTGTATCCGCCGATATCAACCATTAACCTGTGTGATTAATGGGGGCTGAGCTAGAGAGGAGTTTGTGTGACAAGGGCAGATCCGAAAAACGGTTATTCTCACAAAAAAACGTCTGAAAAGTCCGAACAGTTTGAACTGCAGATTATTATGACCCTAATATGAAAAGCTGAGACACTCACAAACACACACATGTAAGCTACACAAGAGTCGTTAGAAGGTAAGGAGTGCTTCTACGTAGAAAATCATAGGACATCCCAGAACATAGTGTCTATAATACTGTAAGGGGTTCTTCTACATAGAAGATCATAGGAAATCCCCGGTAATAGTGTCTATAATACTGTAATAAGATCACATAGTTGCTGTCACAAACTCCAAACTCCACACAGTTATCACTGAGTAGATATTGATTTCCCACTGAACAAACAATTCCTGGACTTATAGCATTTTTATGAATTCATGTTTGATCAGGTTTCTGTTAAGGCGGACCGTATTCATTTTTTTATTTAAAAAAAAAATAATTACATTTGAAATTAAACTCACGAATGCAATTGTTTATGTCAAATTGTTCTGTTCTCCTTGTAGCCCTGGTTGTCCTGAAAAGAGCATGGGAAAACACTTCAAGTAATAGTAATGCCTAGTAATGCTTATGTTATGTGAGGCTAAATATAAAAGCAAGCAGATGAATGAAATAGCGTCGGTCGATGACGTTTAAGATGAGGGAGGACGATTCTTTTTTTTTCATGAACATGGCCTTATTTCTATTACAGCATAATGGATGACTGTCATTCATATTCCATTCACCCAGTTTAATAAATCTTCTTCTGGATCGGTGTCCCTTCCATGGGACGGTTGAGCTAACGTAGGCTAATGCGATTAGCATGAGGTTGGAAGTAACAAGAACATTTCCCAGGAGACATATCTCATATTGGCAGAAAGCTTAAGAAATGTTTTTCAACAGAATCGGTGGAATGAATACACCCCTGATGAATACACACGCAAACACTGTTCACTTTCATAGCAGCTACATACAAACAGCATGATCATTTTGCTCATTATAAATATATATAATTCCTTCTCACGTCTACACGCTCTACTCATCTCACCTTTTCCCTTCACTTGTAGACTTCAGTGCACAACACATCAGCTGTCTGTGACCAGGCAACAACAAAAAAATCCAAGCCAAACCTTCATATCATAACCGCTAACTACTACACACAGTCTACATCATTATCGCCATATTAGCTAACGTCATAGTCAACATAGCTAATAGAAGTAAGGTGTTACTAAACCCGCTACATTCATGCAGTAACGTTACAGTTAACAGTCAGCAAGCAGGTTAGCAGTTTAACCGGGCGGGCCCTGGCCTCAATAAATTAGTAAAACCTAAATCTTACCTTGGAAGAGTTCCAGTGTTGGATAGACATTCAGCTGGGTAACATAGCATCCCTCGCTGTTTTAGCCAGTTGCTTGAGTATGCTAAACTAGCTAGCTGCATTCACTAGCTAAGTAAAAGTGGAAAAAATACAACGAAATATACACTTTCTCTATCGCTTCTCCTTCATTTTTAAAGAAATTAATTTGTTAAAAACTGTTAAACTATTGTCTTTCTATTTGAGTCAATTAATCACCAAACCTCATACACTGTAGTGCTAGCTAGCTGTAGCTTATGCCTTCAGTACTAGATTCATTCTCTGATCCTTTGATTGGGTTGACACCATGTCAGTTCATGCTGGAAGAGCTCTGATAGGTTGGAGGAGAAAGGACATATTATTGAGACGTACCCAAGATCTGCATGTACTATAAAATCCAGTAATGTCAATGTTATCTTTCAGGTTATGGTAAAAAAATGAATGACTACAACGTTCCACGAGAGTGCATCCGGAACTTCTTCCCCTCACGCAAGTGTTTTGTGTTCCCCTCCCCTACAACTCCTGACAACATGCACCGACTGGACTCCATGGACGAGGCTGAGCTTTCTGAACACTTCAGAGCGGTCGCAGATACTTTCTGCCGCTTCATTTTCCAGGAGAGCCGTATGAAGACTGTTATAGGGGGACACACATTGACTGGAGAGAGTGAGTCAGACATCCACCTACAGTGCAGTATATGAAAACGGATACATATATTGATTATGAATTGTATTGTGCCACTAAATTCATACATTCATATTTTTCCTCCCATCTCTATCTGATTGCAGTGTTGGGGCACTTGGTCACCACCTATGTGGAGACAATAGCCAAAGGCAATGTGCCCTGTCTGGAGAATGCTGTGTTGGCCATGGCTAAAATTGAAAACAAGGCTGCTGTGGATGAGGGCCTGGCGGTGTACCAGAAGGGAATGGAGGATGTGAAGGCCTTATTCCCAGTGGACATCAATCAGCTGTCAGAGAACCATCTTCGATCAGAGACCCAGGCCACACAGGCGTTCATGAAGCGATCCTTCAAAGACGACAATGGGGAGTTCTTGAAAGCTCTTGTGGTAATGCATTTTTATCATCATCAAGGCCATTCAATAGAAAAATTATTGATTCGCTTATGCAACAAAATAATAAAATCACCTGTAACAGTAACACCAGTAGGACCCAAGGGCACCAGGTGGAATATGACCAAGCAGTGCAATTCCTCAATCAATTAACTTCTAGAGACAAAAGAACACTACTGTGAAAATCATTGCTCAAATTAGATTTTTAAACTTGGATTAAAAATTACACTATATTGAATAAAAGCCTAATGTAGATATGGAGCCAATATGTAACAATTACTCACTATAGTAACATGGCATAGCGGGATCCACATGTCTGAAGCTTGTGTCAGTTCATACTAGGGTTCACATGTCTGAAGCTAGAATCAGTTCATACTAGGGTTCACATGTCTGAAGCTAGAATCAGTTCATACTAGGGTTCACATGTCTGAAGCTAGTGTCAGCTCATACTAGGGTTCACATGTCTGAAGCTAGCATCAGTTCATACTAGGGTTCACATGTCTGAAGCTAGCATCAGTTCATACCAGGGTTCACATGTCTGAAGCTAGAATCGGTTCATACTAGGGTTCACATGTCTGAAGCTAGTGTCAGCTCATACTAGGGTTCATATGTCTGAAGCTAGCATCAGTTCATACCAGGGTTCACATGTCTGAAGCTAGAATCGGTTCATACTAGGGTTCACATGTCTGAAGCTAGCATCAGTTCATACCAGGGTTCACATGTCTGAAGCTAGTGTCAGCTCATACCAGGGTTCACATGTCTGAAGCTAGCATCAGTTCATACCAAGTTTCACATGTCTGAAGCTAGTATCAGCTCATACCAGGGTTCACATATCTGAAGCTAGTATCAGGTCTACCAGGGTTCACATGTCTCAGCAGGTCATACCAGGGTTCACATGTCTGGGTTCACATGTCTGAAGCTAGTATCAGGTCATACCAGGGTTCACATATCTGAAGCTAGTATCAGCTCATACCAGGGTTCACATGTCTGAAGCTGGTATCAGCTGAAGGTCAACCTGACCTTGTATACTATAAAATGTTGCTCCTTAGAGATCATTCTGATCTACAACGTGTTATTGTATCGAGGTTGACTTACAGCTGTTGTGTTTCTCATGTGGTTTATACTGTCTTCTCCAATGTTAGCATGCTGTAATAAACTGTCTTTCTATAATTGTCTGATCTTTAATCTTATTCTACACACCTGCATCTGAATATTCCCAATAAATCTTTCAGGAGGCCATTAGCAACCACACCGCCAACCTTTTCAAGCAGAACAAGGATGCCTCAGAGAAGAAGTGCAAGGCTCTTCTGGAGAATCTGTCTGCTCTGATGGATCAGGGGATAAAGGAGGGGACGTACGCCACACCAGGAGGCTATGAGCTTTACTGCTATCACCATGACAACATAGTGGCACAGTACCGGGCCGAACCCAACAAAGGAGTCAGGGTAAGAGCTAGAAACCAAACAACATCAACAACGTATTGTATTAGAGAATAAAAAAACATCCATCATTAGTCAGTAATGATGACCAACATTTCAACTAATTTCAGTCAGCTGGTTACGGTTTGAATCAAAATCAATACAACAACCTATAAGGCCTGTTTTCTGCAGGCTGAGGAGGTTCTGGAGCAGTTCCTGAAGGACAAGAGTGCAGAGTCCAACTCCATCCTGCAAGCTGACAAACAACTGACTGAAAATGAGAAAAAAATCCAAGGTAAGCCACACCTCAATCTTTTTTATTTCCAATTATAAAATAAAAATCTACTGTGGTATGTTAATGTTCAGAAGATGCAAACAAGACCGTTGGCCCCGCCCTAATGCCAGGCCCCTCCCAAAATGACAACTTCTAAGTATTATGGATTAAAAATAACCAAATATATCCAAATTGGATTGTATTATTGGTGGCCGACTAGAACATACAAATGGCAGATTTGACAAATAAGCATTTAGTTAGTATCAACTATTTTGAAAGAAGAATTCAAATCAAAGCAAACCATATTTTATTTACAGAGCCTTCAGAAAGTATTCACACTCCTTGACTTTTTTCCACATTTTGTTTTGTTACAGCCTCAATTTAAAATGGATTAAATTCAGATGTTTTGTCACTGGCCTACACACAATATCCCACAAGGTCAATTGGTGAATTATGGTTTTAATTAACATGGGTTACGAATTAATTAAACATTACAAGCTGAAATGTCTTGACTCAGTAAGTATTCAACCCTTTTGTTATGGCCTAAATAATAGTGTTTAACTTGATTTTTGAATGATTCCCTCATCTCTGTACCCCACACATACAATTATCTGTAAGGTCCCTCAGTCGAGCAGTGAATTTCAAACACAGATTCAACCACAAAGACCAGGGAGGTTTTCCAATGCCTCGCAAAGAACGACACCTATTGGTAGATAGTAAAAATAATAAATGCAGAAATGGAATATCCGTTTGACCATGGTAAAGTTATTAATTACACTTTGGATGGTGTATTAATTCAGCCAGTCTTTTCAACGATACAGGCATCCTTCCTAACTCAGTTGCCGGAGAGCAAGGAAACTGCTCAGGGATTTCAACATGAGGCTAATGCTGACTTTAAAACAGTTACAGAGTTTAATGGCTGTGATAGGAGAAAACTGAAGTTGGATCAACAACACATTACTTACATTACATATTACATAAAATTAATTCTCCAGATTTCCTATTTATTTCTCTCTCTCCTTGGCTCTTCCAGCTGAGAAGAAGAAAACAGCTGAGTTGGAGCAGGAGAAGGCAGCATTGAATGAGCAAAAGGCAGAGATGGAGCGCACCATTGAGAACATTGGCAGGGGCCAGGAGAAGTACTTGAAGGAGATGAAAGAGAAGATGGAGGAGGAGAGGAATCAACAGCAGCAGGAGTTCAACAGGACGCTGGAACGCAGGATGCAGGAGCAGAAAGATCTCCTGGAGAAGGGCCATAAGGAGAAGGCTGAGCTAATAAGACAAGAGATCGAGGAGATAAAGAAGAATAATCAATTGGAAAGGGACGCCAATTCCCAGAATCAGAAGGCTCTGCTGGATGACTGCAAGCAGCAGGCTGAGGAACAGAGCAAAAAGATAGAAGCGTTAATGTCAGCGCTCAACAATAAATCACAGGCCCCCGTACAAGTCGTTGAACGACTCTGTATGGTAATGTGATCCACTCCACTCCACTTCGAATGCCTGACTCTGAAAAGCCAACTGATATTGAATCTTGAAGCGTTGAAGTGTTTGTCCTCTAGAGCCATCGCTGTTTTTATCTCTCCCTGGTGGTTATGTATGAAGGTTTTAACATCTTGAAAATGTACCTGGCGTTATTGGCCACATGAGCCTGGTTCCGCTCTAGGTTTCTTCCTAGGTTCCTGCCTTCTAGGGTGTTTTTCCTAGCCACTATGCTTCTGCCTCTGCATTTCTTGCTCCTTGGGGTTTTAGGCTGGGTATCTGTAAATCACTTTGCGACAACTGTTGATGTAAAAAGGGTGTTTATGTAATAAATGTGATTGATTGACCTTTTGTGAACCCTATATCTTAGTTTAAGATGTCGTAGGCCCTGCAATCAAATGTGTGCTCTATGTCACCTGCGGCCACGTGGCAAATGGCCCAAAACACAAAGAATCTTGTAGGGGCCAGTCCTCCCTTCCTCTGTTAAGAGGACAAAATGTCTCTCTGTTACAGTACCCAGATGAATGACTATTGAGATGTATGTCACAGTAATATCCATGTTTGGTAGCTACAGTATCTGAAACGTGTCCTCGGAGGAGAACTTGGATGCCATTCACATGAATTTATGATCTATGATCTCTGTATGCTTTTTGTTTATCCAGATGCCCAGATATTAATAAGCTGGGACACAGTCAATGTGGGCACCATCCAAGGTCCAAATTACTAAATCATCAGACATTTTCAAGAGATTTGGAAAACAATATACTGTACACTTGATTTTATCTGCATTAAGTGCCAATTTCAGTTCAACAAAGATTTTCTGGAAAGCAACAAATGCAGACTGTACCTCTTGTTGGAATCGGTTAAACCTTTGAACATTGAGATATTAAATGAATGATAGGAAATGAAAGAGACTGGGTTATGTTAGAAGTTAATGGTTCCCAGAAGAAAGAAGAAGGCTTTGGAATGTGTTTGATAGAGGAGAGTGATGGGTGGGTTGATACAGGGAGACAGATAGACATCTGTGTATTAGATGAAAGAGGGGTTGAGGTCAGGAGGTGAGGACAGATTCTCTTAATAATAAATGTTAGGAATCCTGTTACCCTCTTTATTAGCTTCCTGTAGAGCCATAAAATGTAAGGATTAGAGAGAAAGTGGATTGTCTTAAGTAGGATGCATATAAACGGTGAAGTCTGAAATCTTTTGCTGTCTGTTTTCAGCTATACAGAACCTTTGGGAAGAATAAACTTGGTTAAAGCTTATCTAGTGTCCGTGGGTTATTTACTTTGAATAATAAGTCACCCAACACTCTGAAAGGGTCAACCGTGGGGGAAATAGCATACACAACAGTGTCATCGGCATACAAGTACAGGAACATTTTTTAGTAGAACCAATATTGTTCATGTAAATAATGAAAATAACCGGATCAAGAATCGATCCTTGTGGGACACCCTTTGTTGTGTCCAGAAACCCTGATTTAACACCATCAGTAAATACACATTGCGTACTGCCCATTAAATCATTTTCAAACCAGCTACAAAGCCTCTGAATGAGTGACGAGTGATCCATGGTGTTCAAAGCCTTAGACACTTCAATGAAAAGGTCTGCACAGTGTTTCTTCTTATCAATACAAGTAATAACATCATTTCAAACCAGAGAAGCAGAAGAGATGGTGCTATGACCTGGTCAGCATCCCATGTTGACATGTAAAAAACATCTTCACGTACTTTAGAAACTAAATGAATGTAATTAATACAATTCAATTCTAAAGAATAGAGTCAAGACTTACATTGTTATATTATATTACACAGCCTTTATAATATATATCATAATGTAGCCTTATAATAGCTGAATATAGAGAGAAAGCATGCCAATCTACAGACCCTGCATGACCCCAATGCATTTAAAAACAACACCTTGTCGAGCCAGTTGGAATTCTGTTGGGGACAGTAGATTTTGAACAACAGGCCTGGTCGGACCAGTGAGAAAAAAGTTTACATTGGAGCCTATCATAGCCTACAAATTGGACACAAAATTTTACCTGACCAGGACATGAGATTAGGAAAAACTCCAGGCCACAGAAAATACATTTTTCCCACACCAATTTTGAAACTGTGGTGGCGTCTCTGGGAAGAAGGTTTGTCAAGCGTAGTCGATCGCAGGCCAGCAATCATGCATGAATTGATTCTGGGTTCCCCAGACTAATACAGGCTTTTCCTACATTACCTATAGAGGCCATGTCATCTCACCAGCGTACAAGGTTACTTTCATTGTGTGACACATTTGTATATGAGACAGCATAGATTAAGTAGTAAATTTGGAGCAAGAAGTCAGAAGAGTTCATTTACTTCAGAGTTAGTTTATTACAGAGTCCATCAATCCATTATAGTGCCTAGTAGTGTAGGAAAATCCAGACACACAATTTGTTAAGTAAAAGTTTATTGCATTGTCACATTCACATACAGCACATCCATATTGAAGTCACATTCACATACAGCACGTCCATATTGAAGTCACATTCACATACAGCACATCCATATTGAAGTCACATTCACATACAGCACATCCATATTGAAGTCACATTCATCCTTCCATAACAGAATAGAGGCGTCCAAACCCGTTCCTCAAGAAAAGACTAAACAAAGATTCCATCAAATAATCTGACAGACAAAAAATACCATCAAAAAATGATCGTGGAATAGTTTTAAACAATTTACTGTACAACAAAATGATAACAATACTGGTAATGTCTTCCCAGAGGGATGGCAACATTTAGATTCACATTGTTTTAAGAAAATGTACAGTGCCTTCAGAAAGTATTCAGACCCCTTGACTTTTTCCACATTTTGTTACAACCTTATTCTAAAATGTATTAAATAAATAAAAAATCCTATCTCTGCAAAGTACAGAGAGATCGTTGATGAAAACCTGCTCCGGAGCGCTCAGGACCTCAGGCTGGTGCAAAAATTCACCTTCCAACAGGACAAAGACCCTAAGCACACAGCCTAGAGTGGCTTCGGGACAAGTCTCTGAATGAGTGGCCCAGACAGAGCCCGGACTTGAACCCGATCTAACATCTCTGGAGAGGCCTGAAAATAGCTGTGCAGCAACGCTCACCATCCAACCTGGCAGAGCTTGAGAGGATCTGCAGAGAAGAATGGGAGAAACTCCCCAAATACAGGTGTGCCAAGCTTGTAGCCTCATACCCAAGAAGACTCAATGCTGTAATCACTGCCAAAAGGTTCTTCAGCAAAGTACTGAGTAATGGGTCTAAATACTTATGTAAATGTGATATGAGCTTTTTATTATTATTATAAAATGAGCAAAAGTCTAAAAACAGTTTTTGCTTTGTCATTTTGCTTTGTTAATTTAATCAATTATAGAAGAAGGCTATAACGTGACCAAATGTGGAAAAGGTCAAGGGGTCTGTATACTTTCCAAAAGCACTATTATGATAATCATAAACACCAAAGTCCTTATCATGCTTCTCTGTATCAGCGTCTGAAGAATAACCATTTGGGATATGAAACACATTGAACAGATTCATTTCCTCTTACAACAGCTTAGATGTCACGCCCTGACCTTAGTATTCTTTGTTTTCTTCATTATTTTGATTAGGTCAGGGTGTGACATGGGTGATGTATGTGTTTTTTGTACTGTCTAGGGGTTTTGTATGTTTATGGGGTTGTTTACCATCTAGGTGTTTATGTATGTCTATGGTTGCCTAGATTGGTTCTCAATTAGAGGCAGCTGTTTATCGTTGCCATATTTAGGCAGCCATCTTCTCTGGGTATTTTGTGGGTTATTGTCTATGTCTAGTTGCCTGTGTTTGCACTCAGTATATTATAGCGTCACTGTTACGTTCCCCAGATTATGTGTTGTAGTTTGTGTATTTGCATGTGTTTATTTCAGGAAATGGCTTCCTGAAATCCCTCAAGCAGCTGATTGGTCGACTCCATGGCTAAGTGGAGAGCTGACCCCGCCCCCTCGTCAAGACACAGCTGTCTCCAATTACCCATTCCTTCTGAAGCTATATAAAAGCCAGTGTTCTGTTCAGGAGAGAGTGATTTTCTGGGAGGTCATTGCAGAGATTTTGCTAGAGAGATTTGCTAGAGTTTTGGCGGTAGGGGTTGCTGAGAGAGATTTTGCTAGAGGTTGATTTTGCTGTGAGTTCATTGCTGGGAAGTGGTATGTTCTGTGAGTTTGTTGCTCAGATAGAGCTTATTTGATAGCCTTTGTTTCTTAGTTTGTTTGTGAAATTGTTTAATATTCTGTTTCATTTGTTCCCAGGGGGAAAGGGGAAGGCACCTTGGGAGTGCTTAGGCAAGAGGCCCGTGGGCATACATATATCCGTAGTATTTTCACTGTCTAGGCACACTAGGTAAGACCTGGGCGGACCACCCCCTGTATTTTGGTTAGGGCACCAGGTGGTGCTAAATTATGTAAGTAGTGGGTAGGCAGGTAAGATAGGAGAGGTGGGGGCTTTGAGATTTACTTTCTTTGCTTTGGTTCCATCCAGCCCCTTTTCCCCATATTACCGTGTAAAGGAATAAAGTCCTTGTAAACGGCACCACATTCTCCCTGTTGTCATTCTTACTCACACCTACAGTCCATACCTTTTTCACTTCACGGAGAGTTTAGTTGTAGCAGGGGGTTGCGTTCCCTCTTCATAGAGGCGTGCGTAACAGTCACTTTCATTTTGTTTAGTGTCTGTCTTTATTAAAAGTATCATGTATTCACATCACCCTGCGCCTTGTTCTCCTCCATCAGACAAATGTGACAGAATAACCCACCATAAAAGGACCAAGCAGCGTGATAAGGAGGAAAAGTGCTTTGTGGACTCGGGACAAAATACTGGACGGTAAAACATCCTGGACCTGGGAGGAGGTAATGGCAGGGGACAAGACCCTGCCATGGTAGCAGGTGGAGAGGGCACAGGAGGAACGGTGATGATATATGGGTACACAGCTAGCACAGAAGCCTGAGAGGCAGTCCCAAGAAACATTTTGGGAGGGGCACACGAGGAGATTGGCTAAGTCAGGTAGAAGACCTGAGCCAACTCCTTGTGCTTACCGTGTTATGCAGAGCTGCGCATGGTGTCTCCAGTGCGCATTTCTAGCCCGGTGCGCTTCATTCCAGCTCCTCGCATTGGCCGGGCTAGAATGAGCATCCAGCCAGGAAGGAGGGTGCCGCTCCTGGTCTCCAGTATACCTCCATGTACCAGGATATCACTCTATTCGGTCTTTCATTTATATTGATCCCCTTTCATCATAATCCCTGACAAAGCATTGTCATTATTATATTATTACATTACTTCCCGTTATACCCAGCAGAGCATGGTACCTATATCATCCACTCAGACACAAATCAATAATCCTAAAGTGCTGTAAGGACCACTGATGCTTTTCATAGATTTTCCTTGAAGTGGACCTACTGACTGTACAAAACAATAGGAACACCTTCCTAATATTGAGTTGCACCCTCTTTTAACCTCAAAACAACCTCAATTCGTCAGGGTGTGGACTCCACAAGGTGAGGAAAGTGTTACACAGGGATGCTGGCCCATGATGAGTCCAATGCCCCCAACAGTTGAGTCAAGATGGCTGGATGTCCTTTGGGTGGTGGACCATTCTTGATACACACAGGAAACTGTTGTGTGTGAAAAACACAGCAGTGTTGCAGTTCTTGAAACACTTAAACCGGTGCGCCTGGCATCTACTACCATACCCCGTTCAAATGCCTTTCCCATTCACCCTCTGCATGGTACACTGCATTGGCCAACGTGCAATCATTGGAAAATAAAATCGATGACCTACGATCAAGATTATCCTACCAACGGGACATTAAAAATTGTAATATCTTATGTTCCACAGAGTCGTGGCTGAACGATGACACGGATAATATAGAGCTGGCGGGATTTTCCATGCACCGACAGAACAGAGAAGGTTCCTCTGGTAAGACGAGGGGTGGGGGTGTGCGTCTATTTGTCAATAACAGCTGGTGCGCTATTTCTAATATTAAAGAAACCTCAAGGTATTGCTCACCTGAGGTGGAGTACCTTATGATAAGCTGTAGACCACACTATCTACTAATTGAATTCTCATCTAAATTATTCGTAGCTGTCTATTTACAACCACAGATCAATGCTGGCACTAAGACCGCACTCAACCAACTCTATAAGGCCATAAGCAAACAAGAACATGCTCATCCAGAAGCGGTGCTCCTAGTGGCCGGGGACTTAAATGCAGGCAACCTTAAATACGTTTTACCTCATTTCTACCAGCATGTCACATGTGCAATCAGAGGGGAAAACCTCTAGACCACCTTTACTCCACACACAGAGAGGCATACAAAGTCTTCCCTCGACCTCCATTTGGCAAATCTGACCATAATTACTGTATATCCTCCCGATATCCTCGACGAACCATCAAACAAGCAAAGCGTCAATACAGGATTAAGATTGAATCCTACTACACCGGCTCTGATGCTCGTCGGATGTGGCAGGGCTTGAAAACTATTACGGACTACAAAGGGAAACCCTACTCTTTCAAAATGCAGATGTTGATTTAGTTATGGATCCATAACGAATTACTATGGGAATAAATATCACTGATTTACAAAAATATTTTAACAAAGTTGTCTAATGAAGGGAAACAATCCTCTTATGCTGTAGCCTACTCCCGAACAGCACGTTGTACAGCGCCAGTGCCAATATGGAAGACTATCAAATGCTTCTCAAAGATTCCCTCTGTTAGTCAAACTAACTTGCATTAACAGAAAAAATGGCTGACAATTAAATAACGTGCCACAGAATGCTGCAGCAGCCCGCAAGGTGTGCTGCAGTATGATGCAACTTTTAAAGGAGCAACCACTGTATCTATATAGGGCGGTGCAGGGTTGAGGAACCGGGTGGTAGCCAGCTAGTGATGGCTATTTAACAGTCTTATGGCCTTGAGATAGAAACTGTTTTTCAGTGTCTCGGTCGCAGCTTTGATGCACCTGTACTGACCTTGCCTTCTGGATGATAGCGGGGTGAACAGGCAGTGGCTCTTGTGGTTGATGTGATACAGAGGGTCCAATGGATGGATTCCCGAATGTGTCTCTTTAAAAACGACGACGGAGACATGTTATTTTTCTCATAAAGCAGTCCTGAGCTCGTGGCCAAAACAGTCGTCCTTTAAATATTTTAATATCGTGGTAATGCTGGGTTGGAATAAAATATACATTAATGTAGTCTCTTGGCACAAGAAAGAGAGTGTTATGGTTTATTTGTGGCATTTAATAAGTAACACTCAAATATGAAATATTATTTAATTAATTAATGAGAATTAACTCATATCAACCATTCACAAAAGCATTTGGGGATTGGCTTGTAGGCTATTTGGTGTGGGTAAAATTAGGCCCTAAAATCTAGGCTTAAACACTCATGCCAGATAGATCAAAATAATGAAAGAGAAAATCGATGTAAATTACGCAAGAAATATGATTTGTTTATGGATTTTTAATGGATTGCTGGACAATATTTAATGAACTTTTGCGCCCCGTGGATATAACCGCAGAAGGTCCTTTTCCCCTACTGTCGATCTATACTCTAGTACCTTAGGACCATTGCAACAAGGAATTAAGGTTGCTGAGGGTGTTGCAGTACACCCTGAAAAATCAGAATTTGTGAAGAAGAAAAAAATCCTCTAAAAAATAGTGCTCTGTGCCTTTGCTAGCTCTGAATTAGTGGATCGATATAGCAGTCTGTAGCACGGGCAAAAGCAAACGTCTGCATCCCCCTTCCACGAAACATTATCATCACAAAATCCTCCCCCATGAATATAAGGCACTTAGAATCTGGATTAGTTTCCCACAGCAGTTCCTGTATTGATGGGTTCTTGTAGTACTTAGGTCATGAAAGAGTTCATCAGACAGAAGATCACTTTCACTTTCAGTATCTGCAGCCTTTAAATAGCCTGCTGCTTACTGCTTTTGCCATCATTGCCAAATTGGTTTGCAGAGGATCCTTGACTCTCAGCGACACTACGAGTATACGTGAGTATCAAGCCTGACTTTAACCTGACTCTTCTGATTTCCAAACCCACAGGTATTCATGGAAATTATCTTCAAACTCTTCGCTGGTTGACCTAATCCTGACAAATTGACTCCATAAGAGCTTGGACAGTGGTGTTTTTAAAAATGATTTCAGGGACCACTTTCCTATTGCTTGTACTAAAGATGCCAAACTGAAAAACTCTGATCGTTGTATAATTATGAAGAGGCATTTATAACATTTGTCACCCCAGGCATTCCTTCATGATCAATATGTTTTAGAGTTTATCTATATCAGCTGCCCCACCCTGATTTGGCTGTAGAATTGTTCTCATGTCGTATTATCACTCTGACAAACACCAATAGCAATAACAAACCTGTGTCAAATTATCTACTAATGATGATCTTCAGTCTTGACCTTGATTTTTTGAATCAGACATGTTAGTGCTGGATTACAGTAGAAGCCTGTATAAACCTGGACCTTGATATTTTGAATCAGACATGTTAGTGCTGGATTACAGTAGAAGCCTGTATAAACCTGGACCTTGATATTTTGAATCAGACATGTTAGTGCTGGATTACAGGAGAAGCCTGTATAAACCTGGACCTTGATATTTTGAATCAGACATGTTAGTGCTGGATTACAGTAGAAGCCTGTATAAACCTGGACCTTGATATTTTGAATCAGACATGTTAGTGCTGGATTACAGTAGAAGCCTGTATAAACCTGGACCTTGATATTTTGAATCAGACATGTTAGTGCTGGACTACAATACAAGCCTGTAGAACCAGTCACGACTGGACTGGAGCAGGAGATCCCTGCATTAGAATTGTCTTTAGTTGCTGTCAAACTATTTACTATTTATTATTGTTACAGATCATTTTTAGTAAAATGGTTTATAATAGCAAAATGTGTTGTATTTAGCTATTGACACGAGAAGGAATAGCATCATAGAGGTTAAATAAGTATGAATGGTGATTAACTTGCTTTTAAGCGATCTTGTGAAGACACTTGACCATGGACTCCCCAATGTGCCTCGTTAAAAACGCTGACGGAGAGCTTTGCGTAGAACCAGAGGCCATCGACTACCTGATGGGACTGAAACAGAAAGTCGTAGTTGTTTCTGTGGTCGGGCTGTATCGCACCGGAAAGTCCTACCTCATGAACAAGCTGGCTCAGAAGAGAAGTGGTAAGAGACAAATATATGTTTCTTTACAAACTTGTTTTGACATCATCTGTCACTCAGTATTTGTTAACACTGTACATTAAGTTTCCCCTACTACTATCCTGTCTCATCTCCACTCCAGTACAATGGCTGTATAATTCTCAAGCCTTCCCACATTGTCTCTCCCAATTTAGATCATTTATGACCGAGCCAAGGTCTTCCTGTGTAGATAAGCATTCTAGCCAGTCTGACGATAAGTTCATTCATTTCTACCAAGGAACAGACAGTCATTGTTCTAATTCTTGATTCTATTTACACACATTATATTCAGTACTGGGATTAAAAGAAAATTCATACATCTACACAGTAACATAATAGTATTCTGATTAGTCAGTCCTGATTGAAATGTATACATAATTAGTCATTATTGATAAAATATCCCTTTTTTTCTTCTATTTTTTAAACTAGGGAAGTCAGTTAAGAACAAATTCTTATTTACAAAAACAGCTTAGAAACAGTGGGTCAACTACCTGTTCAGGGGCAGAATGACAGAGTTGTACCTTGTCAGCTCAGGGATTTGAACTTGCAACCTTCCGGTTACTAGTCCACCGCTCTAACCACTAGACTAACCTGCTGCCCCAGTGGTGAGAAAGGTTGGCCATTTTAAAGCACATTTCCTGCAATTACGCACATGTCTTTTTTTTACCTTTACCTTCATTTAACCAGGCAAGTCAGTTAAGAACAAATTCTTATTTTCAATGGTGGCCTAGGAACAGTGGGTTTACTGCCTTGTTCGGGGGCAGAATTACAGCACTTTGGATTTGACATGATACAATGAATATGAGGTTAAGCTGTAGACTGTCAGCTTTATTTTGAGGGTATTTTCATCCATACCAAGTGAACCGTTTAGAAATTACAGGACTTTTTGTACATAGTTCCCCCTTCTCAGGGACCAAAAGTATGAGGACAAATTCATGTGTATTAAAGTAGGTTAAGTATTTGGTCCTATATTCCTAGCACACAATGATTATATCAACCTTGTGACTACAAACTTGTTGGATCCATTTGCAGTTGGTTTTGGTTGTGTTTCAGATTATTTTGAGCCAAATGGAAATGAATGGTAAATAATGCTTTGTGTCATTTTGGACTCACTTTTATTGTAAATAACAAAATAATGTTTCTAAACACGTCTCCATTAATGAGGATGCTACCATGATTACACATAGTCCTGAATGAATCATGAATAATGATGATTGAGAAATTTACAGACTCACAAATATAATACCCCCAAAATGCTGACCTCCCCTGTTATTGTAATGGTGAGAGGTTAGCATGTCTTGGGGTTATGATATAAAATGCTAACCTCCCCTGTTATTGTAATGGTGAGAGGTTAGCATGTCTTGGGGTTATGATATAAAATGCTAACCTCCCCTGTTAATGTAATGGTGAGAGGTTAGCATGTCTTGGGGGTATGATATAAAATGCTAACCTCCCCTGTTATTGTAATGGTGAGAGGTTAGCATGTCTTGGGGGTATGATATAAAATGCTAACCTCCCCTGTTATTGTAATGGTGAGAGGTTAGCATGTCTTGGGGGTATGATGTAAAATTATAACCTCCCCTGTTATTGTAATGGTGAGAGGGTAGCATGTCTTGGGGGTATGAACTTCCTCACTCATCATTATTCACGATTCATTCAGGACTATGCGTAACCATGGTAGCATCCACATTAATGTAGAAGTGTTTACAAACATATACTATTCTTAATTACAACAAAAGTTACTCAAATATGACACAATACATTATTTACCATTTAATTCTGATCCACACTAACTAACTCTGGTCTTGGGCTTTGCTAGTAGTTAGCTAGTTCTGGTCCATACTAACTAACTCTGGTCTAAGGCGTAGCTAGTAGTTAGCTAGTTCTGGTCCATACTAACTAACTCTGGTCTTGGGCTTTGGTAGTAGCTAGCTAGTTCTGGTCTGCAGTAGTTCTGGTCCACACTAACTAACTCTGCTCTAAGGTGTAGCTAGTAGCTAGCTAGTTCTGGTCTGCAGTAGTTCTGGTCCACACTAACTAACTCTGGTCTTGGGCTTTGCTAGTAGTTAGCTAGTTCTGGTCCATACTAACTAACTCTGGTCTAAGGCGTAGCTAGTAACTACCTAGTTCTGGTCTGCAGTAGTTCTGGTCCATACTAACTAACTCTGGTCTAAGGCGTAGCTAGTAACTAGCTAGTTCTGGTCCGTACTAACTAACTCTGGTCTAAGGCGTAGCTAGTAACTAGCTAGTTCTGGTCCATACTAACTAACGCTGGTCTAAGGCGTAGCTAGTAACTAGCTAGTTCTGGTCCATACTAACTAACGCTGGTCTAAGGCGTAGCTAGTAACTAGCTAGTTCTGGTCTGCAGTAGTTCTGGTCCGTACTAACTAACTCTGGTCTAAGGCGTAGCTAGTAACTAGCTAGTTCTGGTCCATACTAACTAACTCTGGTCTAAGGTGTAGCTAGTAACTAGCTAGTTCTGGTCTGCAGTAGTTCTGGTCCATACTAACTAACTCTGGTCTAAGGCGTAGCTAGTAACTAGCTAGTTCTGGTCCGTACTAACTAACTCTGGTCTAAGGCGTAGCTAGTAACTAGCTAGTTCTGGTCTGCAGTAGTTCTGGTCCATACTAACTAACTCTGGTCTAAGTCGTAGCTAGTAACTAGCTAGTTCTGGTCTGCAGTAGTTCTGGTCCATACTAACTAACTCTGGTCTAAGTCGTAGCTAGTAACTAGCTAGTTCTGGTCTGCAGTAGTTCTGGTCCGTACTAACTAACTCTGGTCTAAGTCGTAGCTAGTAACTAGCTAGTTCTGGTCTGCAGTAGTTCTGGTCCATACTAACTAACTCTGGTCTAAGGCGTAGCTAGTAACTAGCTAGTTCTGGTCTGCAGTAGTTCTGGTCCGTACTAACTAACTCTGGTCTAAGTCGTAGCTAGTAACTAGCTAGTTCTGGTCTGCAGTAGTTCTGGTCCATACTAACTAACTCTGGTCTAAGTCGTAGCTAGTAACCAGCTAGTTCTGGTCTGCAGTAGTTCTGGTCCATACTAACTAACTCTGGTCTAAGTCTAGCTAGTAACTAGCTAGTTCTGGTCTGCAGTAGTTCTGGTCCATACTAACTAACTCTGGTCTAAGTCGTAGCTAGTAACCAGCTAGTTCTGGTCTGCAGTAGTTCTGGTCCGTACTAACTAACTCTGGTCTAAGGCGTAGCTAGTAACTAGCTAGTTCTGGTCCGTACTAACTAACTCTGGTCTAAGGCGTAGCTAGTAACTAGCTAGTTCTGGTCTGCAGTAGTTCTGGTCCATACTAACTAACTCTGGTCTAAGGCGTAGCTAGTAACTAGCTAGTTCTGGTCCATACTAACTAACGCTGGTCTAAGGCGTAGCTAGTAACTAGCTAGTTCTGGTCTGCAGTAGTTCTGGTCCGTACTAACTAACTCTGGTCTAAGGCGTAGCTAGTAACTAGCTAGTTCTGGTCCATACTAACTAACTCTGGTCTAAGGTGTAGCTAGTAACTAGCTAGTTCTGGTCTGCAGTAGTTCTGGTCCATACTAACTAACTCTGGTCTAAGGCGTAGCTAGTAACTAGCTAGTTCTGGTCCGTACTAACTAACTCTGGTCTAAGGCGTAGCTAGTAACTAGCTAGTTCTGGTCTGCAGTAGTTCTGGTCCATACTAACTAACTCTGGTCTAAGTCGTAGCTAGTAACTAGCTAGTTCTGGTCTGCAGTAGTTCTGGTCCATACTAACTAACTCTGGTCTAAGTCGTAGCTAGTAACTAGCTAGTTCTGGTCTGCAGTAGTTCTGGTCCGTACTAACTAACTCTGGTCTAAGTCGTAGCTAGTAACTAGCTAGTTCTGGTCTGCAGTAGTTCTGGTCCATACTAACTAACTCTGGTCTAAGGCGTAGCTAGTAACTAGCTAGTTCTGGTCTGCAGTAGTTCTGGTCCGTACTAACTAACTCTGGTCTAAGTCGTAGCTAGTAACTAGCTAGTTCTGGTCTGCAGTAGTTCTGGTCCATACTAACTAACTCTGGTCTAAGTCGTAGCTAGTAACCAGCTAGTTCTGGTCTGCAGTAGCTCTGGTCCGTACTAACTAACTCTGGTCTAAGGCGTAGCTAGTAACTAGCTAGTTCTGGTCCATACTAACTAACTCTGGTCTAAGTCGTAGCTAGTAACTAGCTAGTTCTGGTCTGCAGTAGCTCTGGTCCATACTAACTAACTCTGGTCTAAGTCGTAGCTAGTAACTAGCTAGTTCTGGTCTGCAGTAGCTCTGGTCCAGCTCTGTAACAGTGCTATAGGCTGGTTTAATATTTATACTGTAAATGTCCTCATCAATCTCTGTTGATTTAGGTTTTGCCCTTGGAGCCACCATCCAGTCTAAGACTAAGGGCATCTGGATGTGGTGTGTCCCTCATCCTGAAAAAACAGACCACACCCTGGTGCTGCTGGATACGGAGGGACTGGGGGACGTGGAGAAGGTGGGAGGGGGTCAAAGTTCAATCTCTTTACAATCCAATTACATATTCACATTCCTTCATTTACTAACAAAGCACAGTGAACACACTGTATCTGCACCCTCATCATTTAAACAAGATGATTACTTCGTCAGAGATCCGATACATGTTGTGATACTTTTTTCAGGGGGATTCTAAGAATGATGCCTGGATCTTCTCGCTGGCCATTCTGTTAAGCAGTACTCTGGTCTACAACAGTCGAGGGACCATCGACAATGATGCTGTGGAGAAGCTTCAGTATCCTTTTGGTTGAACATTTGGCTCCATTCTGTGGCATCTTGCAGACATAATCTGTTGTGGTATTTGATATGATAGTTTGCTTGTTTGTTAGGCTTTTGACAGTAATCTCAGCCATATTAGTGCCTAGCTAATTGTGATGGACATTTTCATGAATTTGTATGTATATTTTTAACATGATTTAATTGTAGGCTAGACCTAATCATTGATAAGGTAGAGAATTTAAATATAATAATGCGCCACCTAAATATGTTCCAATTAATTAAATATACTATATGCATGTTGCATCAGTGCTACGTAGTAATTTTGTTTCTCTGGAAACTGTGAAGGGTTTGAGAAATCACAGAATGCCGATTCGCGGGATTGACTCTTAGCTTTTGTGAACTTTAAGAGCTGATGTTGACTTAAAGCATTGTCTGTGACTTTCAATCAAATGACGTTACTGTGTCAGTTGAACTCTAAACTGAAAATTACTTATTTTGTTTGTTTGTTTGTAACTTCCCTGAAATTCAAGCCCCTGAACTCAAACTGTGCATGACACTGACATGAGCTTTGGGATCTTCAATATCAATCCTCAACCGGTCCTAAAGATATGTGAACGAGCTGACAGAGATGATCAAGGTGAAGTCTTCCACTGACGATGAGGAGGAAGGAGAGGGAACACAGTTTATGCAGTTCTTTCCTAATTTTGTGTGGACCGTCAGAGATTTCACTCTACAGCTCAAGATCGACGGCAGAGTAATCACTCCAGACCAGTATCTGGAGAATTCCCTGCAACTCAAGAAAGGTGATTTTCATTAATATAAACCAGGTAGTTTGAGACCTCAATGCTGATTGTCTTAAACAGCATTCCAGCTGTGTGTATATCAGACAATATACCACGGTATGATGCACTGTTCCCTGAAGGAGTACAACATACTATGGGGAGTCGCATTCTCACCACCAACCAGGAGGATCTACAATCACGCCTGACAAGGACAATGAAATCCTGAGACAGGGAGAGATTCTTCCACCAATCTTGACAACTGTGTGTCTGAACGTGGAGATGGGACACTTTTCATCTAACTCATATGTGGGAGACACACCAGTTTTTACACAACACTCTTGACACCCGTGAACACTGTGGAACTCAGCTGAAAAACCTGTGTTCATGTGCCAAGGTTTGCCTAAATCCTGGTGCTCTCTGGGTACACAGGCTCTGGCGATCAGTGAGGAGCCTCACTCGGTTTAGAAGATAATATGCGTTCCGGCAACCGGCTGGTACCCAGCGCTGGAAGGCATGCATTAAAAAATAGACCAAGGGAAAAAGCCTTATCATGGAGGTTACCCTACTGACCAGTCATAGCTACTGGCGACAAAATACCTTGTAACATAGCTGGGAATGGGACAGACAGCTGTTGTAACAGACTGGAGTGAATCGTAATTGAATATAATTCCCAGGAATGAAAAGAGTGGAGCTGGAGACAGATAGCTAATTTGGGGGCTCATATGAACCACAGAGACCTTGTGTGGGATAATAGGGTGGTCGTGTCCAACCCTACTCATTCCCTCAACTCCGCTACCAGCAACTAATCACCTATAGAGACCATAACCTGTATCACCAGACACCAGTGAGCTACAGGCAGGGATCAGCAATGAATAATGAGCCACCTATGGGGAAGGGGCGCCCCCTTGTGGACAAAGACCCAACTTCTCACTCTCACCCTGGAGAGATTGATTTAGCCCCTAAACACCGTTGACAGTGTGGAACGTGGGGTAACAAAGGGGGGAATATTGAACATAGACAACCTTCCAACATACGTAGTGTTTCCATGAAACTGTATAACCTGTGTGAAGCAAATAGGGCTCTGGCAATGTAGGCTAGCTCGCATCTTTGACCGAAGCAGTCTATTTAGAATAACCAAGCGACTTTAAGCTACATATTCTGAACAAGAGAGCTACCCCAGCAACTCAACTGTGGGCAGGTAGGAATAGCTAGTTATATGTTGTGCGTGTTTAATTAGGCCAGTCTCAAAAGTCCAGGAAGGAAACGGTTTACTGGGGTGGGACTGGACCGTTCATCAACATGTCTGGGAAGAGAGGTAAACGGTGCTTGACCGAGGCAGACACAGGCAGCAGGGGGTACCCACTGAATCTGGCCGCCCTCTCTCTTCGGGTAGCCTCATCCTAACTGGCGAAAGAGCACACAGGAGCCGCCCTCTCTCTTCAAGCAGCCTCACCCTAACTGGCGAAAGAGCACACAGGAGCCGCCCCCTCTTCAAGCAGCCTCTTCAAGCAGCCTCAGCAGCCTCCCTAACTGGCGACAGAGCACACAGGAGCCGCCCTCTCTCTTCAAGCAGCCTCACCCTAACTGGCGACAGAGCACACAGGAGCCGGGTAGGGACTCGCTTTGAGTCCCACAATCGCAACCCCTTTTAAACATTGTGTGTTTATTATTATGACCATTATGACCCCAATATGAGAAGCTTAGACGCGCAAAATTCTACATCTTCTACATAGAAGTTCATAGGAAATCCCAGGGCAGAGTGTCGATGATGCTGTAAGGGGTTCTTCTACATAGAAGATCATAGGAAATCCCAGGGCAGAGTGTCTATAATACTGTAAGGTTTTTTTTTTTAATTTCCCACTGAGAAAACAATTTCTGGTCTTCTGGACAGCATTTTTATGAATTCATATTTTATCAGGTTTCTGTTAAGGCGGACCGTATTTCATTTATTTTTTAACATTTGAAATTAAACTCACGAATGCAAATGTTTATGTCAAATTGTTCTGTTCTCCTTGTAGCCCTGGTTGTCCTGAAAAGAGCATGGGAAAACACTTCAAGTAATAGTAATGCCTAGTAATGCTTATGTTATGTGAGGCTAAATATAAGAGCAAGCAGATGAATGAAATAGCGTCGGTCAATGACGTTTAAGATGAGGGAGGACGATTCTTTTTTTTTGTGAGCGTGACCTTATTTCTATTACAGCATATTGGATGACTGTCATTCATATTCCATTCACCCAGTTTAACATAACATTGATAAGGTTAGGCTACTACATGATACTCAAATTTTCCCAACACCTAACATGAGGTTGCTACAACCTAGCCTATGAATGAAAGTTTACAGCGTAAACTGGTTGAGAGACAAGTTGGAGTTGAATCAAGGTGACAGACACATTCAATATTCTTGCCTTCATCTAGCTAAACTAGGGTGCAATCATTAGTCCGAGAGTTTCTATTGGACAAATGCAGGTATGTTAATCCCCGTTTTTTTTGCTTATTATATTTATATATATATATATATAATTCCTTCTCACCTCTTCACGCTCTCCTCCTCAAACCTTTTCCCTTTGCTTGTAGACTTCAGTGCACAACACATCAGCTGTCTGTGACCAGGCCTAAACAAAAATCAAAGTCAAACCTTCATATCATAACCGCTAACTACTACACACAGTCTACATCATTATCGCCATATTAGCTATCGTCATAGTCAACATAGCTAATAGAAGTAAGGTGTTACTAAACCCGCTACATTCATGCAGTAACGTTACAGTTAACAGTCAGCAAGCAGTTAGCAGTTAAACCGGCGGAACCAGTGACAATAAATTACTGAAACCAAAAGCTTACCTTGGAAGAGTTGCAGTGTTGGCAATACATATTCAGCTAGGTAACATAGCATCCCTCTCTGTTTTAGCCGGGTGTTTGAGTAAGCTAAACAAGCTAGCTGCATTCACTAGCTAAGTGAAAGTGGGAAAAAATGCAACAAAATATACACTCTATCACTTCCCCTTCATTTTTAAAGAAATTAATTTGTTAAAATCTGCACCACACTACACACTGTAGTGCTAACTAGCTGTAACTTATGCTTTCAGTACTAGATGCCTTCTCTGATCCTTTGATTGGGTGGACAACATGTCAGTTCATGGTGCAAGAGCTCTGATAGGTTGGAGGAGAAAGGAGATGTTATTGGGACGTACCCAAGATCTGCATGTACTATAAAATATAGTAATGCCAATGTTATCTTTCAGGTACTAGTAAAAGATCAATGACTACAACCTCCCGCGAGAGTGCATCCGGAACTTCTTCCCCTCACGCAAGTGTTTTGTGTTCCCCTCCCCTACAACTCCTGACAACATGCACCGACTGGACTCCATGGACGAGGCTGAGCTTTCTGAACGCTTCAGAGAGGTCGCAGATACTTTCTGCCTCTTCATTTTCCAGGAGAGCCGTATGAAGACTGTTATAGGGGGACACACATTGACTGGAGAGAGTGAGTCAGACATCTACCTACAGTGCAGTATGTGAAAATGGATACAATTGTTAATTCTGAAATGTTTTGTGCACTAAATACAAACATATATATTTTTCCTCCCATCTCTATCTGATTGCAGTGCTGGGCCACCTGCTCACCACCTATGTGGAGACCATAGCCAAAGGCAATGTGCCCTGTCTGGAGAATGCTGTGATGGCCATTGCTAAAATTGAGAACCAGGCTGCTGTGGATGAGGGCCTGGCGGTGTACCAGAAGGGAATGAAAGATGTGAAGGCCTTATTCCCAGTGAACATCAATCAGCTGTCAGAGAACCAGCTTCGCTCAGAGACTCAGGCCACAAAGGCATTCATGAAGCGATCCTTCAAAGACGAAAATGGGGAATTCTTGAAAGCTCTTGCGGTATGGATCATCATTCTAGATCTGTGCCTGGTACATGATTGATTAGCTTATGCAACACAATTATAATCATCAACAGTAACACCAGGGACACCAGGTGGAATATGGCCAATCAGTGCAATTCCTCAATCAATTAACTTCTTGATACAAAAGAACACTACTGTGAAAATCATTGCTCAGATTAGATTGTTAATCTTGGATTAAAAATTACACTATATTGAATAAAAACCTAATATAGATATGGAGCCAATATGTAACAATTTATCACTATAGAAACATGGCATACCGGGGTTCATATGCCTGAATCTGAAAATTCCCAATAAATCTTTCAGGAGGCAATTAGCAACCACACCGCCGACCTTTTCAAACAGAACAAGGATGCCTCAGAGAAGAAGTGCAAGGCTCTTCTGGAGAAGCTGTCTGCTCAGATGGATCAGGGGATAAAGGAGGGGACGTACGCCACACCAGGAGGCTATGAGCTTTACTGCTATCACCATGACATCATACTGGCACAGTACCAGGCCAAACCCAACAAAGGAGTCAGGGTAAGAGCTGGAAACCAAACAACATCAACAACGTAGTGTATTAGAGAATCAAAAAACATCCATCATTCATCAGTAATGATGACCAACATTTCAACTAATTGTAGTCACCTGGTTACAGTTTGAATCCAAATCAATACAACAACCTGTAAGGCCTGTTTTCTGCAGGCTGAGGAGGTTCTGGAGCAGTTCCTGAAGGACAAGAGTGCAGAGTCCAACTCCATCCTGCAAGCTGACAAACAACTGACTAAAAAAGATAAACAAATCCAAGGTAAGCCACACCTCAATTTTTTTTCTTCCAATTATAAAATAAAAATCAACTGTGGTAGGCTAATGTTTAGAAGATGCAAACAAGACCAGTGGCCCCGCACCCTAATGCCAGGCCCCGCCCAAAAATACAACTTTAAGTATTGTGGAGTAAAAAGTACTATTAGTGGCCGACTCGAACATATAAATTATGACAGATTTCATGAATAAGCATTTTGCTAGTATCTGCTATTTTGAATGATATGATTCTTTTCCAGTGCCTTCAGAAAGTATTCCCACCCCTGGACTTTTTCAAACACAGATTCAACCACAAAGACCAGGGAGGTTTTCCAATGCCTCGCAAAGAAGGTCACCTATTGATAGATGGGTAAAATGAGTAAAAGCAGACGATGAATATCCCTTTGAGCATGGTGAAGTTATAAAATTACACTTTGGATGGAATACACACAGTCTTTACAAAGATACAGGCGTGCTTCTTAGGCGTGTTTCTTAACTCAGTTGCAGTAGAGGAAGGAAACCGCTCAGGGATTTCACCACTAGGTCAATGGTGACATGAAAACAGTTACAGAGTTTAATAGCTGTGATAAAAGAAAACTGAGGATGGCTCAAAAACATTGCAGTTACTCCACAATACTAACCTAATTGACAGAGCGAAAAGATGAACAGAACAAAAATATTCCAAAGCCTCCTGTTTGCAGCACTAAAGTTATACTGCAAATAATGTGGCAAAGAAATTCACTTTTTGTCATGAATGAAAAGTGTTATGTTTGGGGTAAATCTAATACAACACATTGCTGAGTACCACTCTCCATATTTTCAAGCATAGAGGTGACTGCATCATGTTATGGGTATGCTTGTAATTGTTAAGAACTGGGGACATTTTTGTATTTTTAATTTAATTTTTAATTTTAAACATTTTGTCATTGTAGGTTATTATTTGTAGGTAGGTGAGAGAAAAAAAAAAAATCAACAAAACAACAACAAAATGTGGAATAAGTCTAAGGGGTATAAATACTTTTTGAATGCACTGTATACCAATCTGGTGCCCGATTAACTAGCCCCATAGGGATATCCAAATTGAACACAAATTTACCACAGGCATTGAGATCGGGTTGCATGCAGCTGCATTCTGAATTGATGATTACCTGAGTGCTGCCAGCAGTGGGCATGTGGGCAGGGTTGCAACAAACCCAACCTTCATTTACATCTGTTCTGTGCGAGACTGACTTCATGACCAAAATGATCATATTTACACTTTTTAGTACATTTTATCGTAGAATAAATGTTGGACTCATATCGATGCCACATAGGCTGTTAACTAAATGTGAAGTCTGTTTTTTTACAGGCAGTTACTCTTTAAAATCAAGGGGAATAGACCAGGCCCTAGCTATGAAGCAGTCCACCACTGCAAAGCACTGAATAATGGCCCCTCTTCAAACTTCATACATGCAATATGTGCTGTTGTGGGTAATTTACAGGGTAATAAAGTTGATTTACAAAATAACTCAAAATGGGTTTGCCTGGTCCAGCAACGATCATCTCGCCCATTTGTTGTTTGATTAATTCTTTAATTACAAAAAAGTATATATAAAACAATTATTTTATCAAATATTGAATTCGGCCTTAGAAACACATTAAATAACACACTCTTAAATGGCAAAAAAAGACAGTCAAAAATGAAATCATATGTAATAAGGTTATGAAATGTCTCTCCTAAATCTAGGAGATATAAGCTCAGGGGGGGATAAAAAATATGTATTTTTTGACAAATATTTAACCATTTTTTTTGTTGGCACAAAGCTACCTCCTTTTTTAAACTGGTACCAGGATACCTTCACACTTGTGGTCGTAGAGCAAAACGGGGAACAAGTGAGAGTCTCCACTTTAGTCTCCCCTTTCTATAGAGTGGTCATATTAGTTTGTAGACCAAACCGTTCGGATACTAATGTTTTAATGAGAAGACCCATTTTCAGGATGTCTCCTGGTTTGACAAACAGGGCAGTAGATCTGCCTCTTTCCACCTTCTGATGAGGAGCGGCGACATAGATAGATGTGGTGGATTGAGACACAGCCCAATGCAAATATACACATCTCTAGCTTTAACTGACAGATTTTAATTGGTATATTGTATTATGTTACTTAGATTGACGCACCGTTGTGCCAATAGACTCTAGAAGGTTTTAATGTGCATGAATCTGTAAGAGAAAATGAGTTGTCCAGTTGTCCTACTTGTTTCTCTTTCTCCTTGGCTCTTCCAGCTGAGAAGAAGAAAACAGCTGAGTTGGAGCAGGAGAAGGCAGCATTCAGGGAGCAACAGGCAGAGATGAAGCGCAGAATTGAGAACAATCGCATTAGCCAGGAGAAGTACTTGAAGGAGATGAAAGAGAAGATGGAGGAGGAGAGGAATCAACAGCAGCAGGAGTTCAACAGGACGCTGGAACGCAGGATGCAGGAGCAGAAAGATCTCCTGGAGAATGGCCATAAGGAGAAGGCTGAGCTAATGAGACAAGAGATCGAGGAAATAAAGAAGAAGAATCAATTGGAAAGAGACGCCAATACCCGGAATCAGGAGGCTCTGCTGGATGAATTGAAATGCTCAAAAGCTAAACCAGATTACTCTTGTACACTCTTGTGATCCACTTCGAATGCCCGACTCTGAAAAGCCAACTGATATTGAATCTTGAAGCATTGAAGTGTTTGTCCTCTAGAGCCATCGCTGTTTTTATCTCTCCCTGCTGGTTATGTATGAAAGTTTTAACATCTTGAAAATGTATCTGGCGTTATTGGCCACATGAGCCTGGTTCCGCTCTAGGTTTCTTCCTAGGTTCCTGCCTTCTAGGGTGTTTTTCCTAGCCACTATGCTTCTGCCTCTGCATTTCTTGCTCCTTGGGGTTTTAGGCTGGGTGTCTGTAAAGCACTTTGTGACAACTGCTGATGTATAAGGTCTTTATGAAATAAATTGTATTGATTGACCTTTTGTGAACCCTATATCTTAATACTGATATCCGGGAGGCAAACTGTCTCTAACCAGAATAGAAAGAGGTGGAGGCCCCAGTGCACAACTGAGCAAGAGGTAAAGTACATTCGAGTGTCTAGTTTGAGAAACAGACGCCTCAAGTCCTCAACTGGCAGCTTCATTAAAAAGTACCTGCAAAACACCAGTCTCAACGTCAACAGTGAAGAGGCGACTCTGGGATGCTGGCCTTCTAGGCAGAGTTCCTCTGTCCAGTCTCAACGTCAACAGTGAAGAGGCGACTCTGGGATGCTTGGCCTTCTAGGCAGAGTTCCTCTGTCCAGTCTCAACGTCAACAGTGAAGAGGCGACTCTGGGATGCTGGCCTTCTAGGCAGAGATGCAAAGAAAAAGCCATATCTCAGGCTGGCCAATAAAAAGAAAATATGAAGATGGACAAAAGAACACAGACACTGGACAGAGGAACTCTGCCTAGAAGTCCAGCATCCCGGAGTCACCTCTTCACTGTTGACGTTGAGACTTGTGTTTTGCGGGTACTATATAATAAAGCTGCCAGTTGAGGACTTGTGAGGTGTCTGTTTATCAAACTAGACACTAATGTACTTGTCCTCCAGTTGTGCACCTGGGCCTCCCACTCCTCTTTCTATTCTGGGTAGAGCCAGTTTGCTCTGTTCTGTGAAGGGAGTAGTACACAGATTTGTTCAAAATCTTCCGTTTCTAGGAAATTTCTCGCATGGAACAGCCTTCATTTCTCAGAACAAGAATAGACTGACGAGTTTCAGAACAAAGTCTTTGTTTTTGGCCATTCTGAGCCTGTAATCGAACCCACAAATGCTGATGCTCCAGATACTCAACTAGTCTAAAGAAGGCCCGTTTTATTGCTTCTTTAATCAGAACAACAGTTTTTGCAATATGGTTTTCTAATGATAATGATAGCCTTTTAAAATTATAAACTTGGATTAGCTAACACAACGTGCCATTGGAACACAGGAGTGATGGTTACTGATAATGGGCCTCTGTACGCCTATGTAGATATTCCATGAAAAATTCTGCCGTTTCCAGCTAGTCAAGGTATTGGAGTGGCCAGCACAAAGCCCTGACCTCAATCCCATAGAACATTTGTAGGCAGAACTGAAAAAGCATGTGCGCGCAAGGAGGCCTACAAACCTGACTCAGTCACACCAGCTCTGCCAGGAGGAATGGGCCAAAATTTACACAACTTATTGTGGGAAGCTTGTGGAAGGCTACCTGAAACGTTATACTCAAGTTAAATTAATTTAAAGGCAATGCTACCAAATACTAATTGAGTGTATGTAATCTTCTGACCCACTGGGAATGTGATGAAAGAATTAAAAGCTTAAATAAATCATTCTCTCTACTATTATTCTGACATTTCACATTCTTAAAATGAAGTGATTATCCTAACGGACCTAAAACGGGGAATCTTTACTCGGATTAAATGTCAGGAATTGTGAAAAACTGAGATTAAATGTATTTTGCTAAGGTGTATGTAAACTTCCGACTTCAACTGTACATGTAGGTAGAGTTAATTAAAGTGACTAGGCATAGATGACAACAGAGAGTGGCAGTGGTGTGGGGAGGGGAGGGGAGGGGAAGGGAGGGGAGGGGGCAACGTGAATAGGTACACTACTCCCAGTAGGGGACGTATGGCCCAGAGAAGGCAGGAACAACAATTTATATTTAACCATTATTAAACTGGGCAAGTCAGTTAAGAACAAATTATTTTTTACAATGACGGCCTACTCTGGCCCAACCCTAACCCGGACGACACTGGGCCAATTGTGCGGCGGTTGTGATACAGCCTGGAATTGAACTGAGATTCAGTGCCTTGGACCGCTGCGCTACTCGGGAGGCCGAGTAACATCCATAGAATGAGCCCACATCACCTGAAGGGGGAAGGGAGAGGAGGAAAGGGGGGAGACGAGAGAGAGCGAAGTGGGGGTAAGAGAGAGAGAAGTGGGGGAGAACAGAGAGAGAAGTGGGGGAGAAGAGAGAGCGAAGTGGGGGGGGAGGAGAGAGAGAGAGATAGAGAGGGAGAGAAAAAGAGACAGAAAGGGGGAGAGGGAGATGTGTATGAGGAGGGTCTTTTTGTAAATATTCATCATATAATTATATTACACTGCTAATGCCTGCCAGTCCACCCATTATACCATTGAGTTGAATGGGGAGGCCCATTCTATGGAATACATTTCCATGATACTATACACCTTCTAGATGTCTGGTGTGTTGAAGAGCAGAGCTCACCTATCTCTGAGGAAGACCGGATGATTCCCAGGTTATCTTCCAGCCAGCGCACCACCGCCACAGCTATGGACACCGACCCATGGAATAGACCAATTGCAGATAAGGAACCAGGAGAGAGGAGCCAATCAGAGCAATGCACATACACATACTGCAAGGCTTCATTTCATAGGGGGCATAATATGACTTGTTTAATATAACTGTAGACCTCGAGAGCGTAGCAGGCTGGTGTGTCCTTCCCCAGTTTGTAGGAGTGACACAATAACAACATAATATGGTCTGGTGGGCATCACTTCCTGTTCCAGAGAGAGACAGTGGGCTAGGGTACATGCCCAACCAACTGCACCATAGCCACACCTAACTGTAAACCCATAGCAACACCTAACCGTGAACCCATAGCAACACCTAACCATGAACACAACTAGCTGTACTAATGTTACTCCAACAGGCCACAGAGGAACCTCCGAGATGGGAATCCCTGAAGATGGGAGCCCCTGAGATAGGAGCCCCTGAAGATGGGAGCCCCTAAGATGGGAGCCCCTGAGATGGGAGCCCCTAAGATAGGAGCCCCTGAGATAGGAGCCCCTGAAGATGGGAGCCCCTGAGATGGGAGCCCCTAAGATGGGAGCCCCTGAAGATGGGAGCCCCTGAGATAGGAGCCCCTGAGATAGGAGCCCCTAAGATGGGAGCTCCTGAGATAGGAGCCCCTGAGATGGGAGCCCCTGAGATGGGAGCCCCTGAGATGGGAGCCCCTGAGATGGGAGCCCCTGAGATAGGAGCCCCTGAGATAGGAGCCCCTGAGATGGGAGCCCCTGAGATGGGAGCCCCTGAGATAGGAGCCCCTGAGATGGGAGCCCCTGAGATAGGAGCCCCTGAGATGGGAGCCCCTGAGATAGGAGCCCCTGAGATAGGAGCCCCTGAGATAGGAGCCCCTGAGATGGGAGCCCCTGAGATAGGAGCCCCTGAGATGGGAGCCCCTGAGATGGGAGCCCCTGAGATGGGAGCCCCTGAGATGGGAGCCCCTGAGATGGGAGCCCCTGAGAGAGCCCCTGAGATGGGAGCCCCTGAGATAGGAGCCCCTGAGAGGAGCCCCTGAGATAGGAGCCCCTGAGATGGGAGCCCCTGAGATAGGAGCCCCTGAGATAGGAGCCCCTGAGATGGGAGCCCCTGAGATGGGAGCCCCTGAGATGGGAGCCCCTGAGATGGGAGCCCCTGAGATGGGAGCCCCTGAGATGGGAGCCCCTGAGATGGGAGCCCCTGAGATGGGAGCCCCTGAGATGGGAGCCCCTGAGATGGGAGCCCCTGAGATGGGAGCCCCTGAGATGGGAGCCCCTGAGATGGGAGCCCCTGAGATGGGAGCCCCTGAGATGGGAGCCCCTGAGATGGGAGCCCCTGAGATAGGAGCCCCTGAGATGGGAGCCCCTGCCAGTGAGTCATAATTCTATAGAATGGACATAAAGAGAGAGGCATGATGAGAGTAAACCAAAAAGTTACTGATCCAGAACCCGTGTCAAATCTCAACAAATTCCATCTCATACTTCAATCCCATTGAAATATTTTACCCATAAAAGTCCTCAATCAAATAAGATATCCTTGTCATTGAGAACTAATAGCAGTGGTTGGGTATGTGCCCTCCACACTGTCTCTGGAACAGGAAGTGATGGACACCCAGACCATACTAAAATGTAAACTACACCCCTACAGGGCATCCGCCCAAATAGCTGTTACCTCTCCTGTTGTGTTCCGGTCGAACTGGACTGAAGTTTTCTCTCTGACTAATGTAGTTAATTTAATCTGATTGTCATAAGGTTCCATGACTTTGTCCACACAGGGCATCTGAACACACAAAATACATTGTGATGACAAAGTGAAAACATGTTTTAGAAATGTTGACAAATCTATTGAAAATTGAAATAATGAAATATCTAATTTATATACAGTAAGTATTCATATCCCTGAGTCAATACATGTTAGAATCACTTTTGGCAGCGATTACAGCTCTGAGTCTTTCTGGATAAGTCTATAAGAGTTTTTTACACCTGGGTTGTACAATATTTGCACATTATTCTTAAAAAAAAGGAACATTTAATGTCATCTTGGTAAGCAACTCCAGTGTATATTTGGCCTTGTGTTTTAGGTTAATGTCCTGCTGGAAGGGGAATTTGTCTCCCAGTGTGTCACGACTTCCGCCGAATTCGGTCCCTCTCCTTGTTCGGGCGGCGTTCGGCAGTCGACGTCACCAGCCTTCAAGCCATCGCCGATCCACTTTTCATTTTCCATTTGTTTTGTCTTTGTTTTACAGACCTGGTTTCAATTCCCCAATTACTTGTTCATTATTTAACCCTCTGTTTTCCCCATGGTTTTTGCGTGTTTGTTTATTGTAAGTTCGGTCCGTTGTTTGTGGACCTCGTGCTACTTCATGTATTTTGATATTTTGAGTAAAGTTCCTTGTGTTACTCATCTATGCTGTCCTGCGCCTGACTCCTCTGCACCAGCTACACCCAGATCCTTACACAGTGTCTGTTGGAAAACAGACTGAACCAGGACTTCCTCTAGGATTTTGCCTGTGCTTATAGCTGTACCCATTTCTTTTCATCCTAAAAAAAAACCCATTATATTCCTTGCCGCTGACAAGCATACCCATAACATGATGCAGCCGCCACCATGCTTGAAAATATGAAGAGTGGTACTCAATGATGTATTTGTATTTATTATGGATCCCTGTTCGCAGCAGCTATTCTTCTTGGGTTCCAGCAACATTAAGGCAGTTGTCTCAGCCTCCAGTATTTATGCTGCAGTAGTTTATGTGTCGGGGGCTAGGGTCAGTTTGTTATATCTGGAGTACTTCTCCTGTCCTATTCGGTGTCCTGTGTGAATTTAAGTGTGCTCTCTCTAATTCTCTCTTTCTCTCTTTGTTTCTCTCTCTCAGAGGACCTGAGCCCTAGGACCATGCCCCAGGACTACCTGACATGATGACTCCTTGCTGTCCCCAGTCCACCTGGCTGTGCTGCTGCTCCAGTTTCAACTGTTCTGCCTTATTATTATTGGACCATGCTTGTAATTTATGAACATTTGAACATCTTGGCCATGTTCTGTTATAATCTCCACCCGGCACAGCCAGAAGAGGACTGGCCACCCCACATAGCCTGGTTCCTCTCTAGGTTTCTTCCTAGGTTTTGGCCTTTCTAGGGAGTTTTTCCTAGCCACCGTGCTTCTACACCTGGATTGCTTGCTGTTTGGGGTTTTAGGCTGGGTTTCTGTACAGCACTTTGATATATCAGCTGATGTACGAAGGGCTATGTAAATTATTTGATTTGATTTGATTATACATTTTAAAAACATTTACATTCATAACATATTTCACAACATATTACGTGTGTTCCCTCAGGCCTCTGATTCTGCTGCTGCATCAGTTACCTGATATTGAATAGAGTTCCATGTAGTCATGGCTCTATGTAGTACTGTGCACCTCCTGTTGTCTGTTCTGGACTAGGGGACTGGGCAGAGACCTCTGGCGGAATGTCTTGTGGGGTATGCATGGGTGTCCGAGCTGTGTGCCAGTAGTTCAAACAGACAGCTCGGTGCATTCAACATGTCAATATCTCTCACAAATACAAGTAGTGATGAAGTCAATCTCTCCTCCACTTTGAGCCAGGAGAGATTGACATGCAAAAAATTGTAAACTACATTTATCAAGTACATTTTGATTTCAAAACTATAAGTCCTACAAACACATGCTTAGTAATGTTAGAAAGGTAAGAACTGTGGGATTCTGATACAGCAACAACGTGACTATTACAGAGCGAGAGCAAGTGCAGGCAAAGAAAAGCAAAAAACAAATATATACGTATTTTAGTTTTTTGGGGTGTGGGGTGGAGATAATTTGGTTCCCAAATTGTCCCCATCCAAATCGTGCCGATGTTGGGGAATAAGATATTTCAAAGTCTTGGTTTAAAATAAAATGTCACCAATTACCATTACAAAGGGATAAAATAAAATCGATTTTTTTTTTTGTGTGTGTGTAAAATCTTGTACCTGACGGTGGCGCTCAAAACATGCGCAAATTGCCATAGCAACACTATTTTAAAAGCGCAGTGCAACGTACCAATAAATGAGTATGAGTTACATACATATGACGAGAAAGTTGAAGTCATAACCTTTCCACTGATGTAAATCAGATATCATGTCTGATTCCCAGTTCATCCAATAGTAGATCACATGACATGACTTGGACACTTTTTTACTGTGGGAAAATGGCTGAACAAATTTTCAAAACGAACATCTTAAAATGACCCAAGCGAGTTATCAAATGTTTTATTTTTTTTTAAATAACAAACTGACAGGCGAGGAAACGTACAACTTATTTTACCATTCATGGAAACGAGTGAGATCAGCAGTATATTTGGAGGACCGATTTGGAGGACCGAAGGTGACGGCAAATTAAATGTGGATGCATTGCATTATGATGACCACCAGGGGGAACCATTTCCATGCATACCATAATATAGCACTTTTGGTGATGACATTTCATTATCTATGAATATGACATTGGGCAGGTTTCCTCAACTTTTTTGACCCATGACCCCATTTTCTTTACCCCATGTGAAAATTATTGCGACCTCGTGAAAAAAAAAAATGTAATTAACAGCCAATGTTTACTTTGTATTTAAACATTAAAACATTTTTATTTAGTTATTTGCGACTATTGCAGTCAATTGAAAAAAAAATCTAACAGTATTTCTGATTGTCTTCACAACTCATCATCACATACTTTTAATGTGGGGCTATGCATAATAATAATATATCAATTGCAAATTTGTTGGATATCATTTCATCTAAAACACCATTGCCCTAGAGCACACAAAAAAAAATGATACATACCTTGGCCTAAACATCAGCTCCACAGGTAACTTTCCACAAAGCTTTGAACGATCTGAGAGACAAGGTAAGAAGGATCTTCTATGCCATCAAAAGGAATATAAAATTCGACATACCAATTAGGATCTGTCTAAAAATACTTGAATCAGTTATTGAACCCATTGCCCTTTATGGTTGTGAGGTCTGGGGTCCGCTCACCAACCAAGAATTCACAAAATGGGACAAACACCAAATTGAGACTATGCATGCAGAGTTCTGCACAAATATCCCCAATGTACAACATAGAACATAGAACACCAAATAATGCATGCAAATAATGCATGCAGAGCAGAATTAGGCCGATACCCACTAATTATCAAGATCCAGAAAAGAGCCATTAAATTCTACAACCACCTAAAAGGAAGTGATTCCCAAACCTTCCATAACAAAGCCATCACCTACAGAGAGATTAACCTGGAGAAGAGTCCCCTAAGCAAGCTGGTTATGGGGCTCTGTTCACAAACACAAACACACCCCACAGAGCCCCAGGACAGCAACACAATTAGACCAAACCAAATTATGAGAAAACAAAAGATAATGACTTGACACATTGGAAAGAATTAACAAAAAAACAGAGCAAACTAGAATGTTATTTGGTCCTAAACAGAGAGTACACAGTGGCAAATACCTGACTACTGTGACTGACCCTAAACAGAGAGTACACAGTGGCAAATACCTGACCACTGTGACTGACCCTAAACAGAGAGTATACAGTGGCAGAATACCTGACCACTGTGACTGACCCTAAACAGAGAGTACACAGTGGCAGAATACCTGACCACTGTGACTGACCCTAAACAGAGAGTACACAGTGGCAGAATACCTGACCACTGTGACTGACCCTAAACAGAGAGTACACAGTGGCAGAATACCTGACCACTGTGACTGACCCAAACTTAAGGAAATCTTTGACTATGTACAGACTCAGTGAGCATGTGCACACTGCCAACAACATGAGGTGGAACCTGAGCTGCACTTCCTAACCTCCTGCCAAATGTATGACCATATTAGAGACACATATTTCCCTCAAATTACACAGACCCACAAAGACTTAGAAAACAAATCAAATGTTGATAAACTCCCATATCTACTGGGTGAAATTCCACAGTGTTTCATCACAGCAGCAAGACTTGTGACCTGTTGCCACGAGAAAAGGGCAACCAGTGAAGAACAAACACCATTGTAAATACAACCCATATTTATGTTTATTTATATTCCTTTTTGTACTTTAACTATTTGCACATTGTTAAAACACTGTATATATATATATATATAATATGACATTTGAAATGTCTTTATTCTTTGAAAATGTTGTGTTTGTAATGTTTACTGTTCATTTTGTGGTTTATTTATCTTTTTTTTATTATCTACTTCACTTGCTTTGGCAATGTTAACATATGTTTCCGTGCCAATAAAGCCCTTTAATTGAATTGATTCTGCGAGTCGGACAGTGTGTACCTCATCTCTGCTCTCACGTTCAACCTGGATCAATATGTGGTTTTAATGCAGACGAGATATAAATGAGATCACTGAATCCAGCTTCACACAGATATGAGCTGGAGAAGGATGAGTTTTATGGTGCTTTCAAGACAACTGGGAACTCTGAAAAATACGATGTCAAATCGTGACATCAGTGATCTTCAGGTCGGAAAGGCCGGAGCGCTAGAAAGAGGTCAGAGTTCCCGAGCTGGAATTCCGAGTTGGATAACCTTTCAAAAATGATTTTCCCCAGTTTTCTGAGTTCACAGTAGTCATGAAATCACTGATGTCGGAAGTCACAGATTTCCGAGTTCCCAGTTCCGTGTTCTCAGTGGTTTTGAATGCGGTATTAAAGCTCAGAGGGAGACGGCAGGGTTTGAGTCAGGAACCAAAACTCCCCGTAGTGATCCGTGAACGCATTCGGTCACATTACAGCTCGATCAGCTGTTCGATTTCACATACCGGCATGTCAACTAGGCCAGGATCACAGTCAGCGGTTTGAAGTAGTTTACAATCGAAGTTACCTGCTGTAGTATACTGTATATCTCAGAGTCCTGCGCTCAGTTGTTTTGCCGCCAGTTGCTCTCGGTGTATCCATTATAGCACAAAGGGTGTGTCATACAATGTGTTCATATGGCAGAGGGAGACACATTAATAACTAGAGTGTAGAGGCCTGCTCACCGTCCCACCATAGATGTGCCCTCCCATCCCCGTCTGTGCAAAAAGCCCACCATTCGATCCCATAGAATCTGTTTTTCGTCACATAACCACGCAGGGGTATTCTTATGACGGTTTTCTTATGACATTCTTATGACATCACGGTATTCTTATGACATTCTTATGACATCACAGTATTCTTATGACATTCTTATGACATCGCGGTATTCTCATGACATTCTTATGACATCACGGTTTTCTTATGACATTCTTATGACATCACGGTATTCTTATGACATTCTTATGACATCTCGGTATTCTCATGACATTCTTATGACATCACGGTATTCTTATGACATTCTTATGACATCACTAGCAGTACGTTTTTGAGCTGTGGCTTTTGAATGATACAGTAGGTCACTTTCTATTTTCCAACCCAAATTGATGAAGTGGGGAACAGAGTTTAACAGTTATTTATTTATTAATATTTTGAATACGTTCCTAATATTGAGTTGCCTCAGAACTACCTCAATTTGTCATGGAATATACAAGGTGACGAAAGCGTAAGAAAATATGTTTCCAATGATTTACTCTTTTGCCCTCAGCACAGCCTCAATCTATCTCTGCATGGGCTCCACAAGACGTTGAAAGTGTTCCACAGGGATGCTGGTCCATGTTGTCTCCAATGCTTCCCACAGTTGTGTCCAGTTGGCTGGATGTCCTTTGGGTGGTGGACCATTATTGATACAGACGGGAAACTGTTGAGTGTGAAAAACCCAGCACCGTTGCAGTTCTTGACACAAAACCGGTGCGCCTGGCACCTACTATCATACATCATTCAAAGCACTTCAATATTTTGACTTGCCCGTTCAACCTCTGAATGGCACACAAACACAGTCTATGTACAATTAGTGTACACAGAGTCAGTTCCAATACTATATGTACAATGTTTAGGGATACTGGAGTGATGAATGAGGAAATGTGGAATGTGGAATTACAAAAAGGTGTCTTGACCCTTCTTACATAAAATGACACGGAAGTAAAATTGCCCGGCAACAAGGAAAGTTTTCCTGCTTGTTTTCATTTTTTTTTTTATGTCACCTTTATTTAACCAGGTATTTATACAGTATATATAACCCTTTATTTAACCAGGTAGGCTAGTTGAGAACAAGTGCTCATTTACAACTGCGACCTGGCCAAGATAAAGCAAAGCAGTGCGACACAAACAACAACATAGAGTTACACATGGAATAAACAAGCGTACAGTCAATAACACAATATAAAGTCTATATACAGTGTGTGCAAATGAGATAGGATAAGGGAGGTAAAGGTAATAAATAGGCCATAGTGGCAAAATAATTACAATTGAGCATTTAACCACTGGAGTGATAGATGTGCAGAAGATGAATGTGCAAGTAGAGATACTGGGGTGCAAAGGAGCAAAAATAAATAAAAAATAAATAATAATATGGGGAAGAGGTAGTTGGAGGTGGGCTATTTACAGGTGGGCTATTTACAGGTGGGCTATGTACAGGTGGGCTATTTACAGGTGGGCTATGTACAGGTGGGCTATTTACAGGTGGGCTATTTACAGGTGGGCTATTTACAGGTGGGATATGTACAGATGGGCTATGTACAGGTGGGCTATTTACAGGTGGGTTATTTACAGATGGGCTGTGTACAGATGGGCTATTTACAGATGGGCTATGTACAGATGGGCTATTTACAGATGGGTTGTGTACAGGTGGGCTATTTACAGGTGGGCTATTTACAGATGGGCTATGTACAGGTGGGCTATTTACAGGTGGGCTATTTACAGGTGGGCTATTTACAGGTGGGCTATTTACAGGTGGGCTATTTACAGGTGGGCTATTTACAGGTGGGCTATTTACAGGTGGGCTATTTACAGATGGGCTATTTACAGGTGGGCTATTTACAGGTGGGCTATTTACAGGTGGGCTATTTACAGGTGGGCTATTTACAGGTGGGCTATTTACAGGTGGGCTATTTACAGGTGGGCTATTTACAGGTGGGCTATTTACAGGTGGGCTATTTACAGGTGGGCTATTTACAGGTGGGCTATTTACAGGTGGGCTATTTACAGGTTTACAGGTGGGCTATGTACAGGTGGGCTATTTACAGGTGGGCTATTTACAGATGGGCTATTTACAGGTGGGCTATTTACAGGTGGGCTATTTACAGATGGGCTATTTACAGATGGGCTATTTACAGGTGGGCTATTTACAGGTGGGCTATTTACAGGTGGGCTATTTACAGGTGGGCTATGTACAGGTGGGCTATGTACAGGTGGGCTATTTACAGGTGGGCTATTTACAGGTGGGCTATGTACAGGTGGGCTATTTACAGGTGGGCTTTACAGGTGGGCTATTTACAGGTGGGCTATTTACAGGTGGGCTATTTACAGGTGGGCTATTTACAGATGGGCTATTTACAGGTGGGCTATTTACAGGTGGGCTATTTACAGGTGGGCTATTTACAGGTGGGCTATGTACAGGTGGGCTATGTACAGGTGGGCTATTTACAGGTGGGCTATTTACAGGTGGGCTATTTACAGGTGGGCTATGTACAGGTGGGCTATTTACAGGTGGGCTATTTACAGGTGGGCTATTTACAGGTGGGCTATTTACATGTACAGGTGGGCTATTTACAGGTGGGCTATGTACAGGTGGGCTATTTACAGGTGGGCTATGTACAGGTGGGCTATTTACAGGTGGGCTATTTACAGGTGGGCTATGTACAGGTGGGCTATTTACAGGTGGGCTATTTACAGGTGGGCTATGTATAGGTGGGCTATTTACAGATGGGATATTTACAGATGGGATGTGTACAGATGGCCTATGTACAGATGGGGTTTACAGGTGGGTTATTTACAGATGGGCTGTGTACAGATGGGCTATTTACAGATGGGCTATGTACAGATGGGCTATTTACAGATGGGTTGTGTACAGGTGGGCTATTTACAGGTGGGCTATTTACAGATGGGCTATGTACAGGTGGGCTATTTACAGATGGGCTAATTACAGGTGGGCTATTTACAGGTGGGCTATTTACAGATGGGCTGTGTACAGGTGGGCTATGTACAGGTGGGCTATTTACAGATGGGCTATTTACAGGTGGGCTATTTACAGGTGGGCTATGTACAGGTGGGCTATTTACAGGTGGGCTATGTACAGGTGGGCTATTTACAGATGGGCGATTTACAGATGGGCTATTTACAGGTGGGCTATGTACAGGTGGGCTATTTACAGGTGGGCTATGTACAGGTGGGCTATTTTCAGGTGGGCTATGTACAGGTGGGCTATTTACAGGTGGGCTATTTACAGGTGTAATGATCTTTAAGCTGCTCTGACAGCCGGTGCTTAAAGTTAGTTAGGGAGATATGAGTCTCCAGCTTCAGTGATTTTTGCAATTTGTTCCAGTTATTAATAGTAGAGAACTGGAAGGAAAGGCGGCCAAAGGAAGAATTGGCTTTGGGGATGACCAGTGAAATATGCCTGCTGGAGCGCATGCTACGGATGGGTGCTGCTATGGTGAACAGTGAGCTGAGATAAGGCGGGCTTTACCTAGCAAAGACTTATAGATGACCTGGAGCCAGTGGGTTTGGCGACAAATATGAATAGAGGGCCAGCCAACGAAAGCATTCAGGTCGCAGTGGTGGGTAGTATATGGGGCTTTGGTGACAAAACGGATGGCACTGTGATAGACTGCAATCCAATTCGCTGAGTAGAGTGTTGGATGCTATTTTGTAAATGACATTGCGAAGTCAAGGATCGGTTGGATAGTCAGTTTTACGAGGGTATGTTTGGCAGCATGAGTGAAGGATGCTTCATTGCGAATAGGAAGCCGATTCGAGATTTAATTTTGGATTCGAGATGCTTAATGTGAGTCTGGAAGGAGAGTTTACAGTCTAACCAGACACCTAGGTATTTGTAGTTGTCCACATATTCTAAGTCAGAACCATCCAGAGTAGTGATGCTGGACGTATGGGCAGGTGAGGCAGCGATTGGTTGAAGAGCATGCATTTAGTTTTACTTGCATTTAAGAGCAGTTGGAGGCCACGGAAGGAGTGTTGTATGGCATTGCATCTCATCTGGAGGTTAGTTAACACAGTGTCCACAGTGTTTATAGCCTCGTACAGTTCATTAATGGGGACAATCAGCAGTTGCTACATCCGTTTTTGGACTTAGAAATCAATAATATGTATCCATTGATTCTTGAAGAATTTAACTTTAAGAAATGCTTCATGTTCTCAGTTCCACTGTCGTACCCCATCAGAACCCAAAATATATAAGCTTGTTTTACTCCAATGTTTGTTTACAATTCAAATATAAACACACATTATATAGCCTCAAAACATGGTTAAAACTATACATTTGATATCATGGTTGGTCAATGCTGAGCTCTAGCTCTATTATTTTGAGGTTACATTTCTCCGTGAGTGTTTCACCGTACCAGGGGTGGGGAGTCTGCTTTGTTATTGTTTCGAATGCTGATTGCCACTTTAAGTGCCAGCTTGTTATTTTTCTTGCCCTGAGGTGGCATGTATACAACAGTCACAATAACAGCTGAAAACTCCCTGTGAAGGTAGAAGAGTCAACATTTGTGACTTGTTACAGGAAACTAGGTGTATGTCACACGTCACTACTTCACAGGACGTAAACGTTTATTTTATTTTATCAAAATCTGTTTTTCTTTTGGCAGAAATACCTTCTGGAACATGTGAACTTTCATGTGCCTTAAAAACAAACTTGTTAACCATCTGTAAATCTGAATACAATTGTTACATTACGAGCCTATTTGGTTCAGCCACCGAAAAAGCCAGCAACCTTCCCACTAGCCATGATTGGATGAGATAATGAGTGGGCTGGACATGCCAAGAGATGAGTTCGGATTGGTCTGCCAGGTAGCACGCTTCTGTCTATAATATGAGTTGGTCAGTATGTGTAGGTTATTCTTTCTAAAAATTGCTTTTTTATAAAGATATCACGTAGTAGAACTGCATAAGTGTTGCTCTCCACTTTCTGGAGGACCGAGTTTTGAAATCAGTGGAATTAGAGTGTGACAGCTAAGGAGATGGAGAAAATTGTGCCGTTTGATTGCAAATATGGAGACGGAGTAGAAAAAGAGAACACAGAAGGCTCTTGTATAAAACAACATCTCCGGATTACATCTTCAAACTAAGAGCAACCATGGCATCTGTGTCCATCCCATGTATACGGGTACGAGATTCTAGCAGGCTACATTTTCTGATATTAAACGTTTCTATTTTTGTCAGAAAAGTCATTTTCATTTCAAGTTGAAGTGTACTGTTAGCTAGCTAGCTAACGTTAGCAAACAGAAATTAGAAACAGAATATGCTCTTCGAGAGGTGATATTAAAGCGAAAAACGGCGAAAAACGGTTATAAAATGTATTTAACAATTCCTTGAAAAACGGTACGTAGTTGTCAATGGTTTTAACGAAGCTGGGGCGGGAGGGTTCTAGATCAACCAACACACTGACAGTGGTGAATGTTCTAGATCAACCAACACACTGACAGTGGTGAATGTTCTAGATCAACCAACACACTGACAGTGGTGAATGTTCCAGATCAACCAACACTGTCAGTGTCCTTGCCGACCAGAATCACCAAATCGAAAGCTCTGCATCGTATTGTGACTGAGTTGCTCTGCTGTTTTAGCATTGGACACCTGAAGAGGAGGAGGGGGGGGTGTTAGATGGTTCCTAATGTACAAGTCATTTTAAACCTGATTTAGATGAGGGTGCAGCACTATAGCCATAGTGTTATTCAGTGTTATTCAAACATAGTCATGTATTTACCTGAGTCAACTCGGAGTGTTAGCATTGTACAATGACTTCAAATCATATCTAAGCATGAAGCAATGTAATATATTAAAGCCAAACACATGCAATGTAATATATTACAGCCGGACGCACACAATGTAATATATTAGTCAAACGCACACAATGTTATACATTACAGCCGAACACGCAATGTAATATATTACAGTCAAACATGCAATGTAATATATTACAGCCAAACACATGCAATGTAATATATTACAGTCAAACCCATGCAATGTAATATATTACAGTCAAATACACACAATGTAATATATTACAGTCAAACACATGCAATGTAATATATTACAGTCAAACTCAAAGACTACAATTGGCCTTGACATGGCCTGGAGAACCACATAGTGCTGTCACATTCAGTCCAGGTCATCTGGATGGACACTGGCAATCTGGCATTACCACAAAGGCACACAGAGAGAGAATGGCCAGGCAGACACTGATAAACTGTCTGATAAACTGTCTGATAAACCGTCTGATGAACTGTCTGATGAACTGTCTGATGAACTGTCTGATGAACTGTCTGATGAACTGTCTGATGAACTGTCTGATGAACTGTCTGATGAACTGTCTGATGAACTGTCTGATGAACTGTCTGATGAACTGTCTGATGAACTGTCTGATGAACTGTCTGATGAACTGTCTGATGAACTGTCTGATGAACTGTCTGATGAACTGTCTGATGAACTGTCTGATGAACTGTCTGACACAGTAAATGTGTGGTGTCTCACACTCTGTGATTCAAGACAGTTGTCTTAGAGTAGATATTTTATAGATAGTTTACACTTCCTCTTCCAAAAATAATGAAAAACTATCTATCAAATCTATTATTTAAAAAAATCTTGATGAATTGTTCTTTCCATTGTCATTAATTAACCTGATGATTTTTTTGCTAATGAATGATGTGGGTCCCTGGGTCACCGGTTTGCCTGGGTGGGAGTCCCTGGGTCACCGGTTTGCCTGGGTGGGGTCCCTGGGTCACTGGTTTGTCTGGGTGGGGTCCCTGGGTCACCGGTTTGCCTGGGTGGGAGTCCCTGGGTCACCGGTTTGCCTGGGTGGGAGTCCCTGGGTCACCGGTTTGTCTGGGTGGGGTCCCTGGGTCACTGGTTTGTCTGGGTGGGGTCCCTGGGTCACTGGTTTGTCTGGGTGGGGTCCCTGGGCCACCGGTTTGCCTGGGTGGGGTCCCTGGGTCACCGGTTTGCCTGGGTGGGGTCCTCTGGCCTTAATCTAAAAGCAAACCAAGTTTTGCTTTTAGAAACCTTGGCTTAACAAACAAACCCATTAAATAGCTAACAACACTCGCTAACACAGTCAGAACACCAATTTAGCCAGTTTCTACAGGCTTCACCTGGTTTTCTAGGAGCTAAATCTCAACTCCCTCTCACAGGCATTCAACCATTCAGTAGTTGTATCAAAACAGTATCACATTATAGGCCTGTAGACATTGTTCTCCCTCCCAGCATGAACGCTACTGGCCTACTTGTTGTTGTACCATACTCGACAGATCTGTTATGAGCATGGACGACCTGATAGGTCGGACCATAGTCAAGAAGTATCTCCATCTCTATCAGCAGTCTATTCCTTTTACCAAAAATAAGCTGTTTTAAAAGGGAGGAGGGGAAAGGTCAACTGATTATGTCCCCTCAAAGGACCAGTGATTTCCACTTACAAATTCTTCAATTATCAATCACCAATCACCAATCACCAATCAGCGATCATCAATCACCAATCACCAATCAACGATCATCAATCAGCGATCACCAATCACAAATCACCAATCATCAATCACCAATCATCAATCACCAATTATCAATCACCAATTATCAATCACCAATCTGATATTTGAGCTAATCTGTATCTTATTATAGACTATTACTCAGCAAAGTTACAGACAGACAGACAGACAGACACAGCGATAGGTACTCAATCTTAGTTAGGTACTCAATCTTAGATACTCAATCTTAGATAGGTACTCAAACCTCTCTCTACCAGACCACACCCCCTCTCTCTACCAGACCACTCCCCCTCTCTCTACCAGACCACACCTCCTCTCTCTACCAGACCACGCCCCCTCTCTCTACCAGACCACACCCCCTCTCTACCAGACCAATGAGAAGGAGTGGTGAGAGTAAGGGGTGTTTTGATAGTCAATCTCCTTCTTTATTAATTGGACAACTATTGGACGTATTTATAACATTTATCCCAATGGTGACCCAGGCTCTGTCTTTACAGAACAGAAGAACCAAAACAGATCTAGATGGAACATAAAGGGTGGATGAGGCAGGAGGAGGCAGGAAGAGGCAGGATGAGGCAGGATGAGGCAGGATGAGACAGGAAGAGGCAGGATGAGGCAGGATGAGGCAGGATGAGACAGGAAGAGGCAGGATGAGGCAGGATGAGGCAGGATGAGGCAGGAAGAGGCAGGATGAGGCAGGAAGAGGCAGGATGAGACAGGATGAGACAGGATGAGACAGGAAGAGCCAGGATGAGGCAGGATGAGGCAGGAAGAGGCAGGATGAGGCAGGAAGAGGCAGGATGAGGCAGGAAGAGGCAGGATGAGGCAGGATGAGACAGGAAGAGGCAGGATGAGGCAGGAAGAGGCAGGATGAGGCAGGATGAGGCAGGATGAGGCAGGAAGAGGCAGGATGAGGCAGGAAGAGGCAGGATGAGACAGGATGAGGCAGGATGAGACAGGAAGAGGCAGGATGAGGCAGGAAGAGGCAGGAAGAGGCAGGATGAGGCAGGAAGAGGCAGGATGAGGCAGGAAGAGGCAGGATGAGGCAGGATGAGACAGGAAGAGGCAAGATGAGGCAGGAAGAGGCACAGGATGAGGCAGGAAGAGGCAGGAAGAGGCAGGATGAGGCAGGATGAGGCAGGATGAGGCAGGAAGAGGCAGGATGAGGCAGGAAGAGGCAGGATGAGGCAGGATGAGGATGAGGCGATGAGAGGCAGGATGAGGCAGGAGACAGGAAGAGGCAAGATGAGGCAGGAAGAGGCACAATGAGGCAGGAAGAGGCAGGAAGAGGCAGGAAGAGGCAGGATGAGGCAGGATGAGGCAGGATGAGGCAGGATGAGGCAGGAAGAGGCAGGATGAGGCAGGAAGAGGCAAGATGAGGCAGGACCATCACAGAGCCTACAGACTCCAAAGCTAAAGTCACTCTTAGACAAAAGGGTTCCAAAAGGGTTCTTCATCTGTCCCCATAGGAGAACCCTTTTTGGTTCCAGGTAGAACCCTTTTTGGTTCCAGGTAGAACCCTTTTTGGTTCCAGGTAGAACCCTTTTGAGCTCCATTTAGAACTCTTTGTGGAAAGGGTTCTACATGGAAGCCAAAGGGGTTCTTCAAAGGATTCTCCATTGGGGACAGCCAAAGAACCCCACACATTCTCCAATATCACTGTACTAGTGTACATCATTGGGACTCTGTGTTTAGCGCAATCCCGTGACATTACATTTGAACCTTTATTTAATGCTTTTTCATCAAACTGTCCAATTGCTTTTAAATGTGTAATGGTGTCATTCTCATTTCACGACAACTTCATAATGCTGTACTTTGTATCATTAGGTACGATAGTACCTCGTAGTACCACATGCTGGCGACAAAAGACAACCATTTTGCTAAATGAACTCGGATGATGACGCAGTGGGGAGCCAGCCTGTTTCTGCTGGAGCGATCAGGAGAATGTTCTGCAGGGCTGCGAGAGAGAGGTAGAGGTTCGCGTCTCTTCTTGCCTCTTCTGTTCCCTCTCTTCTTTTAACGTAGAAGAAGGTTGTTTAGAGCCGCACTCCAACAAAGGTTTCTGAACAATTGAGAAATAATGCAAACTAAATATGTTGTTATCCTTTGAGATGGAGAAGAATTCAACAGAAGATGACTGCGTGGATTCAGGAGCAGAGACTGGAGGGTGAGTTTTTGGGGGTTTAGTTGGTTGAGGAACTTACTTCTCCACGTCTTGAAAAGCACTTACATCTTTCTCTTACGGTTTAGCCTACTGTATCGACATGTTATTCCAATGTTTGGTGAGACTTTAATTACGCCACAGACCTGTAGACGAGAGTCAAGTCACTTGATCCAATCGTCAAGTCTCACAAAGCTCATTAATTTGGTTTGACAGATTACAGCAGGAGTAATCAGGAGGAGGAGGAGGAGGAGGAGGAGGAGGAGGAGGGTGAAGGCTGTAGAATGTTTTGGTTGTATGGGGGCCGGGAAAACTTAATTGAGTTTGGAAAAGTTCCTCAGCTCGTTGTTCACCCATCCATATGCTGCTTGGCACTAAGCACTAGGACATCTGCCACGGGAGATTTAAAACCCTAATGCTTTTGTGGAAAGTAGCTGGCAATGTGGAACTAATGACTATCTTTAATTAAGAACAGATTGTAACGTGTTCCTTTGACACAAATCTAATGTTGATGAATTGTAGCCTAATGATGCTGCCAATGCTATATTAATCCAAACGTCAAAATATACATGTGTTGTTCATTGTTTTGTTTTCAGCTATTAAGCAAAGATGCTCCCTGGTTTGGTATGTTGCTGATAACTTTGGTGTGTAGGCTAGTGTGTGTGTGTGTAGCCTAGTGCCTTTCTTCTTGCCCCAAACCTGGGCTTGAACCACAACGATAGAAACAGTCACCCTCGAAGGATCGTTACCTGTCGCTCCACAAAAGCCACGGCTCTTGCAGAGGAAGGGGAACGAGCGTCTCAGAGCGAGTGACGTCGCTGAGTTCTTTTTAAAACGCTGCAATCGCGCACCGCCAATTAGCTAACCATTTCACCACGGTTACCGATGTAGGTGTGTGTGTGTGTGTGTGTGGTTAGGTTAGTGTGTATTAGTGAAGTGTGTGTGTGTTTAGGTTAGTGTATATTAGTGACGTGTGTGTGTGTGTGTTTAGGTTAGTGTGTATTAGTGAAGTGTGTGTGTGTGTGTGTGTGTGTGTGTGTGTGTGTGGTTAGGTTGTGTGTATTAGTGAAGTGTGTGTGTGTTTAGGTTAGTGTGTATTAGTGTGTGTGTGTTTAGGTTAGTGTGTATTAGTGTGTGTGTGTGTGTTTAGGTTAGTGTGTATTAGTGTGTGTGTTTAGGTTAGTGTGTATTAGTGTGTGTGTGTGTGTGTTTGTGTGTGTGTGTGTGTGTGTGTGTGTGTGTGTGTGTGTGTGTGTGTGTGTGTGTGTGTGTGTGTGTGTGTGTGTGTGTGTGTGTGTGTGGGGGGAGGATTCAAGCCAGCTCCAAGGGGTAGGGGTTGACTTTCACTTCCATCAATGTGAAAGGGGAAATGCTAAATTATCAACAACATTGTGGCAATTCAGCTGATTCCACCTTAGCAGTTGAATAAAACCATCCTCTGTAGGTTAGTTTGATGTGATCTGGTCCCCCCCCCCCTCCAAACCCAAATCCCACCTCATCAACCCTTCTCTCCAACCTCAGAATACCCCCTAATCTAGTCTGCAAAAGCTACAGTCAAAACTGCTATGAAGTTACTGGATGTCCTTTGGCTACATTTCATCCCAGAAAGAGCTGTTCTCTCTCTCATTTTAACCTCACAATTGAAGACGGTGTCAGGAAAAAAAATGTATTGATATTAAATGAAATCTCTTGACACCTGATCTAAGGTCAGTTTGGCTTCTCCCGGTGGTTAAAGGTTAGACACAGGACCGGGGAAGTTGATGTTAAATCATTGTTCAGCCTGGGATTCACCTGAGGCCTTTGACAGCTAACTTCTCAGATTTTACGCTATGAGAACATCTATCTGTCATCATTCCATCTCTATAAACCATCTTGTTTGCGTGTGATAGCCAGACAGGGTTCGGAAACGGACAAAGGACTGGAAAACGCTGAAGGGAACGGAAAAGCACCAGTTCTCTTATGATAACCTGACACTCGCTGGGGTCTGACTGGGTCATATCCTCTCAGGAATGTTTACTCCGGTCCATATTTCTCCTCTTAACTTATCTTCCCCCTCACCTCTCCCTCTCTGTCTCTGTCTCTGTCTCTCTCTCTCTCTCTCTCTCTCTCTCTCTGTCTCTGTGTCTCTCTGTTTCTGTCTCGCTCTGTCTCTCAGTCTCTCTTGGAACCCTGTACACTTATTAATATAACCACAGAGCTATGTCCTGCACATAATACCATTATAGATAGGCTATAAACTAAGTGGTCATTCTCAGGGGAAACTTAGTTGCATACAAAATGCACCCTATTCCCTATATAGTAGTGCACTAAATAGGTAATAGTGTTCAATTTGGGGACGTAGCCTTAATGTGCATGACTGACCTTTGCTTATGTAAGGCAGAGTTGTGTTTATTTAGTTTGGCGGTAGATGAAGTGAAATGGTGTGGCTGTCATGCTCTTTAGCTCTCTAGCCAGACTGGGGAAGAGAGAGGCCCGCTAACTGGGTCTGAGGCTGCCCTGCCAAAACCCCCAGAGAGCACTCAGTACAAACCCTATTATTCTATACTGTAGGCCTATAAAGCTTCAGCATTACCACTCTGCCCCCCCCCCTCTATTGTTCCACTTCCTGTTTTCCAACCTGAGTCCCTCTGTCTTCTTTAGTTTTTTATTGTTGTACATGTTATATATATATAAATATATAATAATATAAATTGAACCTTTATTTAACTAGCCAAGTCAGTTAAGAACAAAGTCTTATTTACAATGATGGCCTGCCCCTGACCAAACCAGGACGATGCTGGTTACGATGCAGGACGATGCTGGGCCTATTGGACACCGCCCTATGGGACTCGATTCGAAACGGGGACTGTAGTGACGCCTCTTGCACTGGGAGCCCGTTGTCGCCGCTCTGTCTGTCTGTTTCTCTCTCTCTGTCTCTGTCTCTGTCTCTCTCTCTCTCTCTCTCTCTCTCTCTCTCTGTGTATCTCTCTCTCTCTCTCTCTCTCTGCCTCTCTCTCTCTGTCTCTCTCTCTCTCTCTCTCTCTCTCTCTGTCTCTGTCTCTGTACATTACCCGTGTTTATTAGTGTGATTACCGGTTTGATCTACTTTAGGAAACAGAACCGTCAGTAAACAACTCTTCTGTTGACTTCAGTTCCGATTAAGTTAGAGAGCGACAGGGAAGGTCTTTCAGATGTTCTTTACTCTCTAATACAGGGCTGCCCAACCCTCTTCCTGAGGTCTATTGTCCAGTAGGTTATCAGTTTCAACCCTCTTCCTGAGGTCTATTGTCCAGTAGGTTATCAGTCCAACCCTCTTCCTGAGGTCTATTGTCCAGTAGGTTATCAGTTCCAACCCTCTTCCTGAGGTCTATTGTCCAGTAGGTTATCAGTTTCAACCCTCTTCCTGAGGTCTATTGTCCAGTAGGTTATCAGTTTCAACCCTCTTCCTGAGGTCTATTGTCCAGTAGGTTATCAGTTCCAACCCTCTTCCTGAGGTCTATTGTCCAGTCAAGGTTATCAGGTTTCAGTTTCAACCCTCTTCCTGAGGTCTATTGTCCAGTAGGTTATCAGTTTCCACCCTATTGTCCTGTAGGTTATCAGTTTCAACCCTTCCTTGAGGTCTATTGTCCAGTAGCGGTCTTCCTGAGGTCTATTGTCCAGTAGGTTATCAGTTTCAACCCTCTTCCTGAGGTCTATTGTCCAGTAGGTTATCAGTTCCAACCCTCTTCCTGAGGTCTATTGTCCAGTAGGTTATCAGTTCCAACCCTCTTCCTGAGGTCTATTGTCCAGTAGGTTATCAGTTCCAACCCTCTTCCTGAGGTCTATTGTCCAGTAGGTTATCAGTTCCAACCCTCTTCCTGAGGTCTATTGTCCAGTAGGTTATCAGTTCCAACCCTCTTCCTGAGGTCTATTGTCCAGTAGGTTATCAGTTTCAACCCTCTTCCTGGAAACTAAAGTCCTGTAAGGTTTCAGTCCACACCTGATTCTACTTATTAGCTGCTCAACAAGACCTTAGCTAGCTGAATCAGATACGCTAAGTTAGGGTTGGACTGATAACCTACAGGACAATAGATCTCCAGGAAGAGGGTTGGACTGATAACCTACAGGACAATAGATCTCCAGGAAGAGGGTTGAAACTGATAACCTACAGGACAATAGATCTCCAGGAAGAGGGTTGAAACTGATAACCTACAGGACGGTAGATCTCCAGGAAGAGGATTGGAACTGATATCCTACAGGACGGTAGACCTCCAGGAAGAGGGTTGGAACTGATAACCTACAGGACAGTAGACCTCCAGGAAGAGGGTTGGACTGCCCTGCTCTAATATATACGAGTGTCGTCCGTTGACTCAGAAGACCCAGTGAGGTCATACTTAAAGAGTAGAAGTATGATAAACAGCATGTTGCTCTTGAGATGTGTTAGTGTTAGTCTGGTACATTAGCCTTACAGTAGACATTGTTGGAGTCCCAAATGGCACCCTATTCCCTATGTAGTGCACTACTTTAGACCAGGGACTATATAAGGAACAAGGTGCTATTTGGGATAATGTTCTAGTCTCTTTCATCAGACTCAGGGTGCTCCGCACGCTCAGCCACTATGAGAGGAGACTACAGTAGACCATACAGAATAGCACAGTGCATTGTGGTTAAAACTATCTCGTCCTTGCGTAGCTCCGTCTGAATTCGAGAGTGGTTACATTTACAGACACTTTGTTATCGTTTCTTCTGAATCTGGAGCAGCTTTTAGCTTCGCCCTCTCTTAAAGATGTAGAAATGATTCACTTTTGTCAATTACGTTTTACGTAATCACAAAGTCAACATTTTATAAGAACATCTGAAGTTAATTTAGGGCTCCCGAGTGGCGCAGCGGTCTAAGGCACTGCAGTACCCTGGTTCAAATCCAGGCTGTATCACAACCGGCTGTGATTGGGAGTCTCATAGGGCTGTGCACAGTTGGCCCAGCGGTTTGGCCGGCGTAGGCCGTCATTGCACATAATAATTTGTTCTTAACTGACTTGCCTAGTTAAATAAAGGTTCAATAAAAATATAGTTTTTATATCTATGTTATAGGACACAGTTAGTTGACTACACACTAACCTCCCCAACAGAAGTATTTGACCAGATGTACTCCCCAACTTTGAGTAACAACCTTTAAATGACTAACAGTGCTGTAGAACTGGACCTAATGTCTCTCTCTGTTTTACTGCAGGTCTGATTACAGTCCCATGTCTTCAGCGAGCAGTAAGTAAACTAACGTCGACTTAAAACATCTCACCTTGCACCAGCAGCTATCCAACACACTGAACACACTGCAACATGTTCTACCTCTCATCACACTGAACACACTGCAACATGTTCTACCTCTCAACACACTGAACACACTGCAACATGTTCTACCTCTCATCACACTACAACATGTTCTACCTCTCATCACACTGAACACACTGCAACATGTTCTACCTCTCATCACACTGAACACACTGCAACATGTTCTACCTCTCAACACACTGAACACACTGCAACATGTTCTACCTCTCAACACACTGAACACACTACAACATGTTCTACCTCTCATCACACTACAACATGTTCTACCTCTCAACACACTGATCACACTGCAACATGTTCTACCTCTCATCACACTGAACACACTGCAACATGTTCTACCTCTCATCACACTGAACACACTGCAACATGTTCTACCTCTCATCACACTGAACACACTGCAACATGTTCTACCTCTCATCACACTGAACACACTGCAACATGTTCTACCTCTCATCACACTACAACATGTTCTACCTCTCAACACACTGCAACATGTTCTACCTCTCATCACACTACAACATGTTCTACCTCTCAACACACTGAACACACTGCAACATGGTCTACCTCTCAACACACTGAACACACTACAACATGTTCTACCTCTCAACACACTGAACACACTGCAACATGGTCTACCTCTCATCACACTGAACACACTGCAACATGTTCTACCTCTCATCACACTGAACACACTACAACATGTTCTACCTCTCATCACACTACATGTTCTACCTCTCATCACACTGAACACACTACAACATGTTCTACCTCTCATCACACTACAACATGTTCTACCTCTCATCACACTACAACATGTTCTACCTCTCATCACACTGCAACATGTTCTACCTCTCAACACACTGAACACACTGCAACATGTTCTACCTCTCAACACACTGCAACATGTTCTACCTCTCAACACACTGCAACATGTTCTACCTCTCAACACACTGAACACACTACAACATGTTCTACCTCTCATCACACTGCAACATGTTCTACCTCTCATCACACTGAACACACTGCAACATGTTCTACCTCTCATCACACTGAACACACTGCAACATGTTCTACCTCTCATCACACTGAACACACTGCAACATGTTCTACCTCTCATCACACTGAACACACTGCAACATGTTCTACCTCTCATCACACTGAACACACTACAACATGTTCTACCTCTCAACACACTGAACACACTACAACATGTTCTACCTCTCATCACACTGAACACACTGCAACATGTTCTACCTCTCATCACACTGAACACACTACAACATGTTCTACCTTTCATCACACTGAAACATGTTCTACCTCTCATCACACTGCAACATGTTCTACCTCTCATCACACTGAACACACTGCAACATGTTCTACCTCTCATCACACTGAACACACTGCAACATGTTCTACCTCTCATCACACTGCAACATGTTCTACCTCTCATCACACTGAACACACTGCAACATGTTCTACCTCTCATCACACTGAACACACTGCAACATGTTCTACCTCTCATCACACTGCAACATGTTCTACCTCTCAACACACTGAACACACTACAGCATGTTCTACCTCTCATCACACTGAACACACTGCAACATGTTCTACCTCTCAACACACTGCAACATGTTCTACCTCTCATCACACTGAACACACTGCAACATGTTCTACCTCTCAACACACATTGCAACATGTTCTACCTCTCATCACACTGAACACATTGCAACATGTTCTACCTCTCATCACACTGAACACACTGCAACATGTTCTACCTCTCAACACACTGAACACACTACAACATGTTCTACCTCTCACACTGCAACATGTTCTACCTCTCATCACACTGAACACACTGCAACATGTTCTACCTCTCATCACACTGAACACACTGCAACATGTTCTACCTCTCATCACACTGAACACACTGCAACATGTTCTACCTCTCATCACACTGAACACACTGCAACATGTTCTACCTCTCATCACACTGAACACACTGCAACATGTTCTACCTCTCAACACACTGAACACACTACAACATGTTCTACCTCATCACACTGAACACACTGCAACATGTTCTACCTCTCATCACACTGAACACACTACAACATGTTCTACCTTTCATCACACTGCAACATGTTCTACCTCTCATCACACTGCAACATGTTCTACCTCTCATCACACTGAACACACTGCAACATGTTCTACCTCTCATCACACTGAACCCACTGCAACATGTTCTACCTCTCATCACACTGCAACATGTTCTACCCTCATCACACTGAACACACTGCAACATGTTCTACCTCTCATCACACTGAACACACTGCAACATGTTCTACCTCTCATCACACTGCAACATGTTCTACCTCTCAACACACTGAACACACTACAGCATGTTCTACCTCTCATCACACTGAACACACTGCAACATGTTCTACCTCTCAACACACTGCAACATGTTCTACCTCTCATCACACTGAACACACTGCAACATGTTCTACCTCTCAACACACATTGCAACATGTTCTACCTCTCATCACACTGAACACATTGCAACATGTTCTACCTCTCATCACACTGAACACACTGCAACATGTTCTACCTCTCAACACACTGAACACACTGCAACACCTCTCAACACACTGCAACATGTTCTACCTCTCATCACACTGAACACACTGCAACATGTTCTACCTCTCATCACACTGAACACACTGCAACATGTTCTACCTCTCATCACACTGAACACACTGCAACATGTTCTATCTCTCATCACACTACAACATGTTCTACCTCTCATCACACTGAACACACTGCAACATGTTCTACCTCTCATCACACTGCAACATGTTCTACCTCTCATCACACTACAACATGTTCTACCTCTCAACACACTGCAACATGTTCTACCTCTCAACACACTGAACACACTACAACATGTTCTACCTCTCATCACACTGCAACATGTTCTACCTCTCATCACACTGAACACACTGCAACATGTTCTACCTCTCATCACACTGAACACACTGCAACATGTTCTACCTCTCATCACACTGAACACACTGCAACATGTTCTACCTCTCATCACACTGAACACACTGCAACATGTTCTACCTCTCATCACACTGAACACACTACAACATGTTCTACCTCTCAACACACTGAACACACTACAACATGTTCTACCTCTCATCACACTGAACACACTGCAACATGTTCTACCTCTCATCACACTGAACACACTACAACATGTTCTACCTTTCATCACACTGCAACATGTTCTACCTCTCATCACACTGCAACATGTTCTACCTCTCATCACACTGAACACACTGCAACATGTTCTACCTCTCATCACACTGAACACACTGCAACATGTTCTACCTCTCATCACACTGCAACATGTTCTACCTCTCATCACACTGAACACACTGCAACATGTTCTACCTCTCATCACACTGAACACACTGCAACATGTTCTACCTCTCATCACACTGCAACATGTTCTACCTCTCAACACACTGAACACACTACAGCATGTTCTACCTCTCATCACACTGAACACACTGCAACATGTTCTACCTCTCAACACACTGCAACATGTTCTACCTCTCATCACACTGAACACACTGCAACATGTTCTACCTCTCAACACACATTGCAACATGTTCTACCTCTCAACACACTGAACACACTACAACATGTTCTACCTCTCATCACACTGAACACACTGCAACATGGTCTACCTCTCAACACACTGAACACACTGCAACATGTTCTACCTCTCATCACACTGCAACATGGTCTACCTCTCATCACACTGAACACACTGCAACATGTTCTACCTCTCAACACACTGAACACACTGCAACATGGTCTACCTCTCATCACACTGAACACACTGCAACATGGTCTACCTCTCAACACACTGAACACACTACAACATGTTCTACCTCTCAACACACTGAACACACTACAACATGTTCTACCTCTCAACACACTGAACACACTACAACATGTTCTACCTCTCAACACACTGAACACACTACAACATGTTCTACCTCTCATCACACTGAACACACTACAACATGTTCTACCTTTCATCACACTGCAACATGTTCTACCTCTCATCACACTGCAACATGTTCTACCTCTCATCACACTGAACACACTGCAACATGTTCTACCTCTCATCACACTGAACACACTGCAACATGTTCTACCTCTCATCACACTGCAACATGTTCTACCTCTCATCACACTGAACACACTGCAACATGTTCTACCTCTCATCACACTGAACACACTGCAACATGTTCTACCTCTCATCACACTGCAACATGTTCTACCTCTCAACACACTGAACACACTACAGCATGTTCTACCTCTCATCACACTGAACACACTGCAACATGTTCTACCTCTCAACACACTGCAACATGTTCTACCTCTCATCACACTGAACACACTGCAACATGTTCTACCTCTCAACACACATTGCAACATGTTCTACCTCTCATCACACTGAACACATTGCAACATGTTCTACCTCTCATCACACTGAACACACTGCAACATGTTCTACCTCTCATCACACTGAACACACTGCAACATGTTCTACCTCTCAACACACTGCAACATGTTCTACCTCTCATCACACTGAACACACTGCAACATGTTCTACCTCTCATCACACTGAACACACTGCAACATGTTCTACCTCTCATCACACTGAACACACTGCAACATGTTCTATCTCTCATCACACTACAACATGTTCTACCTCTCATCACACTGAACACACTGCAACATGTTCTACCTCTCATCACACTGCAACATGTTCTACCTCTCATCACACTACAACATGTTCTACCTCTCATCACACTGAACACACTGCAACATGTTCTACCTCTCATCACACTACAACATGTTCTACCTCTCATCACACTGAACACACTGCAACATGTTCTACCTCTCAACACACTACAACATGTTCTACCTCTCATCACACTGAACACACTACAACATGTTCTACCTCTCATCACACTGAACACACTGCAACATGTTCTACCTCTCATCACACTGCAACATGTTCTACCTCTCAACACACTGCAACATGTTCTACCTCTCAACACACTACAACATGTTCTACCTCTCATCACACTGCAACATGTTCTACCTCTCAACACACTACAACATGTTCTACCTCTCATCACACTGAACACACTGCAACATGTTCTACCTCTCATCACACTGCAACATGTTCTACCTCTCATCACACTGCAACATGTTCTACCTCTCAACACACTGAACACACTACAACATGTTCTACCTCTCATCACACTGAACACACTGCAACATGTTCTACCTCTCATCACACTACAACATGTTCTACCTCTCAACACACTGAACACACTGCAACATGTTCTACCTCTCATCACACTGCAACATGTTCTACCTCTCATCACACTGAACACACTGCAACATGTTCTACCTCTCAACACACTGCAACATGTTCTACCTCTCAACACACTGCAACATGTTCTACCTCTCAACACACTGAACACACTGCAACATGTTCTAC
>NC_056454.1:47820501-47853001 GCF_018296145.1 Oncorhynchus tshawytscha
CTGACCTCAACCCCATCGAACGAACACCTTTGGGATGAATTAGAAAACCGACTGTGAGCCAGGCCTAATCACCCAACATCAGTGCCCGACCTCACTAATACTCTTACTCACGAATGGAAGCAAATCCCCGCAGCAATGTTCCATCATCTAGTAGAAAGCCTTCCTAGAAGAGTAGAGGCTCTTATAGCAGCAATGTTCCATCATCTAGTAGAAAGCCTTCCTAGAAGAGTAGAGGCTCTTATAGCAGCAATGTTCCATCATCTAGTAGAAAGCCTTCCCAGAAGAGTGGAGGCTGTTATAGCAGCAATGTTCCAGCATCTAGTGGAAAGCCTTCCCAGAAGAGTGGAGGCTGTTATAGCAGCAATGTTCCAACATCTAGTGGAAAGCCTTCCCAGAAGAGTGGAGGCTGTTATAGCAGCAATGATCCAACATCTAGTGGAAAGCCTTCCCAGAAGAGTGGAGGCTGTTATAACAGCAATGTTCCAACATCTAGTGGAAAGCCTTCCCAGAAGAGTGGAGGCTGTTATAGCAGCAATGATCCAACATCTAGTGGAAACCCTTCCCAGAAGAGTGAAGGCTGTTATAGCAGAAAAGATGGGACAAACTCCACATTAATACCCATGATTTTGGAGTGAGATGTTGGACGAGCAGATGTCCACGTACTGTTGGTCATGGAGTGTACAGTATGTGATGCCTTCGGAATTAGCTGGATTTCTGCATAAATTGTTCATCAAATGTGATCTGATCTTCATCTAAGTCACAACAATAGACAAACACTCCAGACAATCTGGGTAATTCTAAAGGGTTCACGTACTTTTGTCTTCCCACTGTATCTGCGTGAAGGTAAAGTGTTCAGCTGATGATAATAATAGGAGTAATAATAAGAGTAGATTGAAGTACAGAGTGGCAGCAGCATATGGTGTCTCTGTGTCCCTGTCTGTCTGTCTGTCTCTGTGTCTGTCTCTGTGTCTGTCTCTGTGTCTGTCTGTCTGTCTGTCTGTCTGTCTGTCTGTCTGTCTGTCTGTCTGTCTGTCTGTCTGTCTGTCTGTCTGTCTGTCTGTCTGTCTGTCTGTCTGTCTGTCTGTCTGTCTGTCTGTCTGTCTGTCTGTCTGTCTGTCTGTCTGTGTCTGTCTGTCTGTCTGTCTGTCTGTCTGTCTGTCCCTGTCTGTCTGTCTGTCTGTGTGTCTGTCTGTCTGTCTGTCTGTCTGTCTGTCTGTCTGTCTGTCTGTCTGTCTGTCTGTCTGTCTGTCTGTCTGTCTGTCTGTCTGTCTGTCTGTCTGTCTGTCTCTGTGCGTGTGCGTGCTTGTGCGCATGTGTGTGTGTGTGTAACCCGTCATTATGTCTCTCCCAGTCTCTTTCTGTGTATATTAGGCTGACAGAGACTTTTGTTTTCACAGTTGGTTTCAACCCTGAGCCCCTCTATCATAACCTCTGCCCTCTGTCCATACCAGCCCTAAGCACTGGGGGCACACACACGCACACACACACACACACACACACACACACACACACTGGAGAGTCAGAGCAATAGACATGCATGAGAGGATACACAGGGCTCTCCATCTCTAATATTACCGTTTTGCTCATGATTAAATAATTCTGCTATTTTTTTGTGATTAGTTATGATATTATAGTCACCTTCTCATGAATAAACAAATACTCTTATGGAGAAAAATAAGGCCTAGTTAATTACTTTAGACTTTATATTGATACAGCTTAGCTGATAAAACTACTACGATATCGTCTTGCACATCACAATATCTCAACCATATATCGTCAATGTCATGTGGTTGATACTCCATATTAGCATATATCGTCCCATCCCAACCCTACCCTGTAACACACTGACTGTTCCACATAAACACACATAAACACACACAACAGGCTAACACACTGACTATCCCACATAGACACACATAAACACACATAAACACACATAAACACAACAGGCTAACACACTGACTACACCGGCAACGTGAGTGTTGATTTTTGTCCATCCACACCAGACGATCATGACACACAGGTTGAAATATCCCAACTATATTGATTTTGGGGCAGGTTGAAACACACCCTGAAAGATTCATGGTCATTTAGCCAGCTAGCTATTGCTAGCTAGTTTGTCCTGGGAGTTGAACGTTGGGTTGTTAGTGTACTTGACATGCATATACGGTAGTCCTCTTTTCAGCTGGTGCCTTCAATCTTTTCTCTAACTATTAATCCACAGATAAAACAGGAAACCTAGTTAGTTTTTATGTTCGTTATCTTCAATTAATCTCCTCATTTGACTTTTTAAGCATCCATGTGGGTTTGTATCTTCCTGGTATCCAATAAGTGCTCTTTTCAGCTGGTTCCTTGTAGAATTTTGAGTCATACAAAATCTCTACTCTGATGATTAATCCACAGATAGTCGGGAAACCAAGTTAGTTTTTAATTAATCTTCCTACTTACAAGCCCTTAACCAACAATATAGTTTTAAGATAGAGTTAAGAAAATATTTACTAAATAAACTAAAGTAAAACATTTTAAAATTAATAAAGTTCCACAATAAAATAACAATAGCGAGGCTATATACAGGGGTTACCGGTACAGAGTCAATGTGGAGGCTATATACAGGGGGTACCGGTACAGAGTCAATGTGGAGGTATATACAGGGGGTACCGGTACAGAGTCAATGTGGAGGCTATATACAGGGGTTACCGGTACAGAGTCAATGTGGAGGTATATACAGGGGTACCGGTACAGAGTCAATGTGGAGGTATATACAGGGGGTACCGGTACAGAGTCAATGTGGAGGCTATATACAGGGGGTACCGGTACAGAGTCAATGTGGAGGCTATATACAGGGGGTACCGGTACAGAGTCAATGTGGAGACTATATACAGGGTATTACGGTACAGAGTCAATGTGGAGGCTATATACAGGGGGTACCGGTACAGAGTCAATGTGGAGGCTATATACAGGGGTTACCGGTACAGAGTCAATGTGGAGGTATATACAGGGGGTACCGGTACAGAGTCAATGTGGAGGCTATATACAGGGGTTACCGGTACAGAGTCAATGTGGAGGCTATATACAGGGGTACCGGTACAGAGTCAATGTGGAGGCTATATACAGGTTACCGGTACAGAGTCAATGTGGAGGCTATATACAGGGGTTACCGGTACAGAGTCAATGTGGAGGCTATATACAGGGGGTACCGGTACAGAGTCAATGTGGAGGCTATATACAGGGGTTACCGGTACAGAGTCAATGTGGAGGTATATACAGGGGGGTACCGGTACAGAGTCAATGTGGAGGCTATATACAGGGGTACCGGTACAGAGTCAATGTGGAGGCTATATACAGGGGGTGTACAGAGTCAATGTGGAGGCTATATACAGGGGGTACCGGTACAGAGTCAATGTGGAGACTATATACAGGGTATTACGGTACAGAGTCAATGTGGAGGCTATATACAGGGTGTTACGGTACAGAGTCAATGTGGAGGCTGTATACAGGGGTACAGGTACAGAGTCAATGTGGAGACTATATACAGGGGGTACAGGTACAGAGTCAATGTGGAGACTATATACAGGGGGTACCGGTACAGAGTCAATGTGGAGGCTATATACAGGGGGTACCAGTACAGAGTCAATGTGGAGGCTATATACAGGGGGTACCGGTACAGAGTCAATGTGGAGGCTATATACAGGGGGTACCGATACCGAGTCAATGTGGAGGCTATGTACAGTGTATTACGGTACTGAGTCAATGTGCAGGGGTACAGGTTAGTTGAGGTAATTTGAACATGTAGGTACATAGACTGTACTATACATAGATAATAAACAGCGAGTAGCAACAGTGTACAAAACAAATGGAGCGGGGGGGTCAATGTAAATAGTCCGGTGGCCATTTTGATTAATTGTTCAGCAGTCTTATGGCTTGTGGGTAGAAGCTGTTAAGGAGACTTTTGGACCTAGACTTGGTGCTCCGGTATCGCTTGCCATGAGGTAGCAGAGAGAACAGTCTAGGACTTGGGTGACTGGAGTCTTTGAAGATTTTTTGGGCCTTCCTCTGATACCGCCTAGTATAAAGGTCCTGGATGGCAGGAAACTTGGCCCCAGTGATTTACTGGACCATGCGCCTTATGGTCAGATGCTGAGCAGTTGCCATACCAGGCGGTGATGCAACCGGTCAGGATGTTCTCGATGGTGCAGCTGTATAACTTTTTTGAGGAGCTGGCGACCCATTGCCAAATCTTTCCAGTCTCCTGATGGGGAAAAGGTGTTGTCGTGCCCTCTTCACGACTGTCTTGGTGTGTCCAATAAGGAGAGGGGACTTGCAGCGCGTGGAGTGTCTCAAATAGAACCAAGTTATATTTTAACTCTCGGCTACACAGACGCTCGGTCCAGCGATGTGGGTGAAATGATTGTATAACGTGCCCTATATACGTATATTTATTTTGCTCGCGCAACGCAACGTAGCCGATGAGGCTTGCATGTAATGACCGTGTGGAACCAGCTGCTCCAGACGCTCAATCATGTGACCTTTCTCCAATGCCATTGGTCACGGCAGCTGCATCGCCACTCAGCCTAGCCAACCTTTGACCTTTGTCCCCAGTGCGTGTGTGTGTGTGACTGGAGGCCTGTCAGTGTAATAGATGCCTTCTGACCAAAAGGGGGGCTCAGTGATAAACAGCCACAGAGGTCAGAGGTCAATCTGAAACAATACAGACGCCCACCACAGACTGTCCCACAGACACACAAAGACACACACACACAAATTCGCAGACACACACACACACATACACACACACACACACACACATAGACAGATCGACATACACATACACACACACACAGTAACCATACACAGGCCTATAATTTTTGTAAATGAATGTCATCATGAAGACAAACTGAAATCACAAATCTTTTCTTCCAGAAAAAGGTTCCTCTTAAAGCATTGGAATTGATGTTTCATTCAAACCAGGGAGATTGATTAACATCTAACATAAGGAACAGGAGTCACAGAGAGGGTCTTCTTACAAGGGCCAGCCTGTCACTAACAACGGCAAGCCTGTCACTAACAGATGGTGTCTGTCTATGGCTGTGTTTTCAAAGAGAGCCCAATTCTGATCTTTTGCCACTAATAGGTATTTCGACCAATCAGATCAGATCGTTTGCCAATTCGGCAAAATATCAGTATTGGGTTGCCTGTGTAAACGCAAAGAATCTACTGCAGGGGTGCAAACCCCCATTTCTAGATGGCTGGCAACATCCCTCTTGGTTTTCATTGCTCTCTGACACATAATTGTGTTGCTAAGTCTGTTTCTTCAACCAGGATACTGCAGCCCTCAGGGACTGGTGTAGATTTAGAACCAGGATACTGCCGCCCTCAGGGACTGGTGTAGATTTAGAACCAGGATACTGCCGCCCTCGGGGACTGGTGTAGATTTAGAACCAGGATACTGCCGCCCTCAGGGACTGGTGTAGATTTAGAACCAGGATACTGCCGCCCTCAGGGACTGGTGTAGATTTAGAACCAGGATACTGCAGCCCTCAGGGACTGGTGTAGATTTAGAACCAGGATACTGCAGCCCTCAGGGACTGGTGTAGATTTAGAACCAGGATACTGCCGCCCTCAGGGACTGGTGTAGATGTGGAACCAGGAATCACTAATGTTTTCCACTACAGGTATAGCAACCCAAGTCACTTCTCTGTCCTGACATCAGACATATTAGTGGTTCATGCATTGTGTTGTTATAAGTGGAGATTTATAGGTTGAGTGGAAGCCTAGTGTTTGATTTACAACTCCCGAGTCACCACACACACACACACACACACACGCACACACACGAACACACACACGCACACACATACACGCAAACACATACACACACACATAAACACACGTAGGCAGACTTGCTATGGGAAAAGATAGACTGGAGCCCTTTTGGACTTAATGTGAAGTGAAATAATATTTTCAAAGCAGCTGTAATAAGGGGCAGGTCTATAAGGGGCAGGTCTATAAGGGGCAGGTCTATAAGGGGCAGGTCTATAAGGGCAGGTCTATAAGGGGCAGGTCTATAAGGGGCAGGTCTATAAGGGGCAGGTATAAGGGGCAGGTCTATAAGGGGCAGGTCTATAAGGGGCAGGTCTATAGGGGGCAGGTCTATAAGGGGCAGGTCTATAAGGGGCAGGTCTACAGCTGTAATAAGGGGCAGGTCTATAAGGGGCAGGTCTATAAGGGGCAGGTCTATAGCTGTAATAAGGGGCAGGTCTACAGCTGTAATAAGGGGCAGGTCTACAGCTGTAATAAGGGGCAGGTCTACAGCTGTAATAAGGGGCAAGTCTACAGCTGTAATAAGGGGCAGGTCTACAGCTGTAATAAGGGGCAGGTCTACAGCTGTAATAAGGGGCAGGTCTACAGCTGTAATAAGGGGCAGGTCTACAGCTGTAATAAGGGGCAGGTCTATAAGGGGCAGGTCTACAGCTGTAATGAGGGTCAGGTCTACAGCTGTAATGAGGGTCAGGTCTACAGCTGTAATAAGGGTCAGGTCTATAGCTGTAATAAGGGGCAGGTTTACCTATGAAGTAACATAGCATAATATAACATGTCAATAGTTAACCTACCACTAATGCTGCCCGCCCACCTGTATACTGCCTCTCTTGTCCCAAATTACATTATATGTTAGAAGTGCATGGAGTCCAAACCGGAAATGGAATGTTCCACTAATTGGGGAGTTAAGGGGAGCATTGATTTCCTACAATCTTTTGATGAAAGATACTCCCCCTGACCTTGGACCAGTCCATATCTATCTGCTAACAGAGCAGTTAATATCATGGTTTAGGCTCGGGCTGACTTGGGATCAGTGATGGAGGGCCACTGTCGTGATTGGACACATGTGCCTTTTTAAAACGCTGGCAGTGAGGGAATCACTAGATACATAAAACAATGAGTGATAATGTCAGAACAGCCTCAGTCAACAAAGTCATGTTAAATTCCACCTGATGGAACCAATGCAACCCGTAACCCCCCCCCCACCACCACACACACACACACACACTCACTCCCAATGCATCAAATATAATCTCCTTAGATTGGAAGGGACATTTTAAACCCCATCCAAGCACTTTGCATTAAGTGTTACCAAATGTGTCATTTCTAAAGAGGCGTGTAGCAGAAGGGCGTGGTCCCTACTGAATGTGCTGCTGGCGACTGTTTCTTAATGGGTTGACTGAAACGGTACTCTATTGTCGTCACTCTGACAGTTAATAAGACTATGAGAAGACAGAGCTATTCATGGATCTTTACTACAGAGAGAGAGAGAGAGAGAGAGAGAGAGCAAGGGAAAGAGAGAGAGAGAGCGACAGAGAGAGAGAGAGAGCAAGGGAAAGAGAGAGAGAGAGAGAGAGAGAGAGAGCGACAGAGAGAGAGAGAGCAAGGGATATATATATATAGAGAGAGAGAGCGACAGAGAGAGAAAGAGCAAGGGATATAGAGAGAGAGAGAGAGAGACAGAGAGAGCGAGAGAGAGAGAGAGCAAGGGATATAGAGAGAGCGAGCAAGGGATACATAGAGAGAGAGACAGAGAGAGAAAGGGACAGAGAGAGAGAGAGACAGAGAGAGAGAGAGAGAGAGAGAGACAGAGAGAGAAAGGGATAGAGAGAGAGAGAGAGAGAGAGACAGACAGACAGAGGCAGACAGACAGAGAGAGAGAGAGAAAGGGATAGAGAGAGAGAGAGAGACAGACAGACAGACAGACAGACAGAGGCAGACAGACAGAGAGAGAGAGAGAGAGAGAAGGGATAGGAGAGAGAGAGAGACAGACAGACAGACAGACAGACAGACAGACAGACAGACAGACAGACAGACAGACAGACAGACAGACAGACAGACAGACAGACAGACAGACAGACAGACAGACAGAGGCAGACAGACAGAGAGAGAGAGAGAGAAAGGGATAGAGAGAGAGAGAGAGTGAGAGACAGAGGCAGACAGACAGACAGACAGAGGCAGACAGACAGAGAGAGAGACAGAGGCAGACAGACAGAGAGAGAGAGTGTTACCAATAGGGACAACATGTTACTTCTCTCAGCCTGGCCTTCACCTGTTTATCCCCCATAATCCTGGTGTCCTCGTCCAAGTTGAACTGTAAAAGAGCAGCTCTAGTAGCCTGATGCATTCGCCCTGCATGTGTTTAGTGGGTACCTGTTCTACCCATTATAGCAGGTTCTCTCACCATGCAGTTATTCCTTAAGATCCAGAACAGTCATTCTGATTTCCATGTAAAATTGCCTTTTGAGCAACTTAAACATCACCCATTACATGTTTTCCTGATAAAAATGCTTAACATTTGCAATAAATGTATTTTATAGACTGAGTGGGCAGAGACCTACTAGACTGAGTGGATGTGGACGGGGACCTAGTAGACTGAGTGGTGGAGAGCTAGTAGACTGAGTGGGTGGGGACCTAGTAGACTAAGTGGTGGAGAGCTAGTAGACTGAGTGGGTGGGGACCTAGTAGACTAAGTGGTGGAGAGCTAGTAGACTGAGTGGGCGGGGACCTAGTAGACTAAGTGGTGGAGAGCTAGTAGACTGAGTGGGCGGGGACCTAGTAGACTGAGTGGGCGGGGACCTAGTAGACTGAGTGGGCGGGGACCTAGTAGACTGAGTGTGTGGAGAGCTAGTAGACTGAGTGGGTGGAGAGCTAGTAGACTGAGTGGGTGGAGAGCTAGTAGACTGAGTGTGTGGAGGGCTAGTAGACTGAGTGTGTGGAGAGCTAGTAGACTGAGTGTGTGGAGAGCTGGTAGACTGAGTGGGTGGAGAGCTAGTAGACTGAGTGGGCGGGGAGCTAGTAGACTGAGTGTGTGGAGAGCTAGTAGACTTAGTGGGTGGAGAGCTAGTAGACTGAGTGTGTGGAGAGCTAGTAGACTGAGTGGGTGGAGAGCTAGTAGACTGAGTGTGTGGAGAGCTAGTAGACTGAGTGTGTGGAGAGCTAGTAGACTGAGTGTGTGGAGAGCTAGTAGACTGAGTGTGTGGAAAGCTAGTAGACTGAGTGGGCGGGGAGCTAGTAGACTGAGTGGGCGGGGAGCTAGTAGACTGAGTGGGCGGGGAGCTAGTAGACTGAGTGGGCGGGGAGCTAGTAGACTGAGTGGGCGGGGAGCTAGTAGACTGAGTAGGCGGGGAGCTAGTAGACTGAGTGGGCGGGGAGCTAGTAGACTGAGTAGGCGGGGAGCTAGTAGACTGAGTGGGCGGGGAGCTAGTAGACTGAGTGGGCGGGGAGCTAGTAGACTGAGTGGGCGGGGAGCTAGTAGACTGAGTGTGTGGAGAGCTAGTAGACTGAGTGGGTGGAGAGCTAGTAGACTGAGTGGGCGGGGAGCTAGTAGACTGAGTGTGTGGAGAGCTAGTAGACTTAGTGGGTGGAGAGCTAGTAGACTGAGTGTGTGGAGAGCTAGTAGACTGAGTGGGTGGAGAGCTAGTAGAATGAGTGTGTGGAGAGCTAGTAGACTGAGTGTGTGGAGAGCTAGTAGACTGAGTGTGTGGAGAGCTAGTAGACTGAGTGTGTGGAAAGCTAGTAGACTGAGTGGGCGGGGAGCTAGTAGACTGAGTGGGCGGGGAGCTAGTAGACTGAGTGGGCGGGGAGCTAGTAGACTGAGTGGGCGGGGAGCTAGTAGACTGAGTGGGCGGGGAGCTAGTAGACTGAGTAGGCGGGGAGCTAGTAGACTGAGTGTGTGGAGGGCTAGTAGACTGAGTGTGTGGAGAGCTAGTAGACTGAGTGTGTGGAGAGCTGGTAGACTGAGTGGGTGGAGAGCTAGTAGACTGAGTGGGTGGAGAGCTGGTAGACTGAGTGGGTGGAGAGCTAGTAGACTGAGTGGGCGGGGAGCTAGTAGACTGAGTGTGTGGAGAGCTAGTAGACTTAGTGGGTGGAGAGCTAGTAGACTGAGTGTGTGGAGAGCTAGTAGACTGAGTGGGTGGAGAGCTAGTAGACTGAGTGTGTGGAGAGCTAGTAGACTGAGTGTGTGGAGAGCTAGTAGACTGAGTGTGTGGAGAGCTAGTAGACTGAGTGTGTGGAAAGCTAGTAGACTGTGTGGGCGGGGAGCTAGTAGACTGAGTGGGCGGGGAGCTAGTAGACTGAGTGGGCGGGGAGCTAGTAGACTGAGTGGGCGGGGAGCTAGTAGACTGAGTGGGCGGGGAGCTAGTAGACTGAGTAGGCGGGGAGCTAGTAGACTGAGTGGGCGGGGAGCTAGTAGACTGAGTAGGCGGGGAGCTAGTAGACTGAGTGGGCGGGGAGCTAGTAGACTGAGTGGGCGGGGAGCTAGTAGACTGAGTGGGCGGGGAGCTAGTAGACTGAGTGTGTGGAGAGCTGGTAGACTGAGTGGGTGGAGAGCTAGTAGACTGAGTGGGTGGAGAGCTAGTAGACTGAGTGGGCGGGGAGCTAGTAGACTGAGTGTGTGGAGAGCTAGTAGACTTAGTGGGTGGAGAGCTAGTAGACTGAGTGTGTGGAGAGCTAGTAGACTGAGTGGGTGGAGAGCTAGTAGAATGAGTGTGTGGAGAGCTAGTAGACTGAGTGTGTGGAGAGCTAGTAGACTGAGTGTGTGGAGAGCTAGTAGACTGAGTGTGTGGAAAGCTAGTAGACTGAGTGGGCGGGGAGCTAGTAGACTGAGTGGGCGGGGAGCTAGTAGACTGAGTGGGCGGGGAGCTAGTAGACTGAGTGGGCGGGGAGCTAGTAGACTGAGTGGGCGGGGAGCTAGTAGACTGAGTAGGCGGGGAGCTAGTAGACTGAGTGGGCGGGGAGCTAGTAGACTGAGTAGGCGGGGAGCTAGTAGACTGAGTGGGCGGGGAGCTAGTAGACTGAGTGGGCGGGGAGCTAGTAGACTGAGTGGGTGGAGAGCTAGTAGACTGAGTGTGTGGAGAGCTAGTAGACTGAGTGGGTGGAGAGCTAGTAGACTGAGTGTGTGGAGAGCTAGTAGACTGAGTGTGTGGAGAGCTAGTAGACTGAGTGTGTGGAGAGCTAGTAGACTGAGTGTGTGGAAAGCTAGTAGACTGAGTGGGCGGGGAGCTAGTAGACTGAGTGGGCGGGGAGCTAGTAGACTGAGTGGGCGGGGAGCTAGTAGACTGAGTGGGCGGGGAGCTAGTAGACTGAGTGGGCGGGGAGCTAGTAGACTGAGTAGGCGGGGAGCTAGTAGACTGAGTAGGCGGGGAGCTAGTAGACTGAGTGGGCGGGGAGCTAGTAGACTGAGTGGGCGGGGAGCTAGTAGACTGAGTGGGCGGGGAGCTAGTAGACTGAGTGTGTGGAGAGCTGGTAGACTGAGTGGGTGGAGAGCTAGTAGACTGAGTGGGCGGGGAGCTAGTAGACTGAGTGGGCGGGGAGCTAGTAGACTGAGTGGGCGGGGAGCTAGTAGACTGAGTGTGTGGAGAGCTGGTAGACTGAGTGGGTGGAGAGCTAGTAGACTGAGTGGGTGGAGAGCTAGTAGATTGAGTGGGCGGGGAGCTAGTAGACTGAGTGTGTGGAGAGCTAGTAGACTTAGTGGGTGGAGAGCTAGTAGACTGAGTGTGTGGAGAGCTAGTAGACTGAGTGGGTGGAGAGCTAGTAGAATGAGTGTGTGGAGAGCTAGTAGACTGAGTGTGTGGAGAGCTAGTAGACTGAGTGTGTGGAGAGCTAGTAGACTGAGTGTGTGGAAAGCTAGTAGACTGAGTGGGCGGGGAGCTAGTAGACTGAGTGGGCGGGGAGCTAGTAGACTGAGTGGGCGGGGAGCTAGTAGACTGAGTGGGCGGGGAGCTAGTAGACTGAGTGGGCGGGGAGCTAGTAGACTGAGTAGGCGGGGAGCTAGTAGACTGAGTGTGTGGAGGGCTAGTAGACTGAGTGTGTGGAGAGCTAGTAGACTGAGTGTGTGGAGAGCTGGTAGACTGAGTGGGTGGAGAGCTAGTAGACTGAGTGGGTGGAGAGCTGGTAGACTGAGTGGGTGGAGAGCTAGTAGACTGAGTGGGCGGGGAGCTAGTAGACTGAGTGTGTGGAGAGCTAGTAGACTTAGTGGGTGGAGAGCTAGTAGACTGAGTGTGTGGAGAGCTAGTAGACTGAGTGTGTGGAGAGCTAGTAGACTGAGTGTGTGGAGAGCTAGTAGACTGAGTGTGTGGAAAGCTAGTAGACTGAGTGGGCGGGGAGCTAGTAGACTGAGTGGGCGGGGAGCTAGTAGACTGAGTGGGCGGGAGCTAGTAGACTGAGTGGGCGGGGAGCTAGTAGACTGAGTGGGCGGGGAGCTAGTAGACTGAGTAGGCGGGGAGCTAGTAGACTGAGTGGGCGGGGAGCTAGTAGACTGAGTAGGCGGGGAGCTAGTAGACTGAGTGGGCGGGGAGCTAGTAGACTGAGTAGGCGGGGAGCTAGTAGACTGAGTAGGCGGGGAGCTAGTAGACTGAGTGGGCGGGGAGCTAGTAGACTGAGTGTGTGGAGAGCTAGTAGACTGAGTGTGTGGAAAGCTAGTAGACTGAGTGGGCGGGGAGCTAGTAGACTGAGTGGGCGGGAGCTAGTAGACTGAGTGGGCGGGGAGCTAGTAGACTGAGTGGGCGGGGAGCTAGTAGACTGAGTGGGCGGGGAGCTAGTAGACTGAGTAGGCGGGGAGCTAGTAGACTGAGTGGGCGGGGAGCTAGTAGACTGAGTAGGCGGGGAGCTAGTAGACTGAGTGGGCGGGGAGCTAGTAGACTGAGTGGGCGGGGAGCTAGTAGACTGAGTGGGCGGGGAGCTAGTAGACTGAGTGTGTGGAGAGCTAGTAGACTGAGTGGGTGGAGAGCTAGTAGACTGAGTGGGCGGGGAGCTAGTAGACTGAGTGTGTGGAGAGCTAGTAGACTTAGTGGGTGGAGAGCTAGTAGACTGAGTGTGTGGAGAGCTAGTAGACTGAGTGGGTGGAGAGCTAGTAGAATGAGTGTGTGGAGAGCTAGTAGACTGAGTGTGTGGAGAGCTAGTAGACTGAGTGTGTGGAGAGCTAGTAGACTGAGTGTGTGGAAAGCTAGTAGACTGAGTGGGCGGGGAGCTAGTAGACTGAGTGGGCGGGGAGCTAGTAGACTGAGTGGGCGGGGAGCTAGTAGACTGAGTGGGCGGGAGCTAGTAGACTGAGTGGGCGGGGAGCTAGTAGACTGAGTAGGCGGGGAGCTAGTAGACTGAGTGTGTGGAGGGCTAGTAGACTGAGTGTGTGGAGAGCTAGTAGACTGAGTGTGTGGAGAGCTGGTAGACTGAGTGGGTGGAGAGCTAGTAGACTGAGTGGGTGGAGAGCTGGTAGACTGAGTGGGTGGAGAGCTAGTAGACTGAGTGGGCGGGGAGCTAGTAGACTGAGTGTGTGGAGAGCTAGTAGACTTAGTGGGTGGAGAGCTAGTAGACTGAGTGTGTGGAGAGCTAGTAGACTGAGTGGGTGGAGAGCTAGTAGACTGAGTGTGTGGAGAGCTAGTAGACTGAGTGTGTGGAGAGCTAGTAGACTGAGTGTGTGGAGAGCTAGTAGACTGAGTGTGTGGAAAGCTAGTAGACTGTGTGGGCGGGGAGCTAGTAGACTGAGTGGGCGGGGAGCTAGTAGACTGAGTGGGCGGGGAGCTAGTAGACTGAGTGGGCGGGGAGCTAGTAGACTGAGTGGGCGGGGAGCTAGTAGACTGAGTAGGCGGGGAGCTAGTAGACTGAGTGGGCGGGGAGCTAGTAGACTGAGTAGGCGGGGAGCTAGTAGACTGAGTGGGCGGGAGCTAGTAGACTGAGTGGGCGGGGAGCTAGTAGACTGAGTGGGCGGGAGCTAGTAGACTGAGTGTGTGGAGAGCTGGTAGACTGAGTGGGTGGAGAGCTAGTAGACTGAGTGGGTGGAGAGCTAGTAGACTGAGTGGGCGGGGAGCTAGTAGACTGAGTGTGTGGAGAGCTAGTAGACTTAGTGGGTGGAGAGCTAGTAGACTGAGTGTGTGGAGAGCTAGTAGACTGAGTGGGTGGAGAGCTAGTAGAATGAGTGTGTGGAGAGCTAGTAGACTGAGTGTGTGGAGAGCTAGTAGACTGAGTGTGTGGAGAGCTAGTAGACTGAGTGTGTGGAAAGCTAGTAGACTGAGTGGGCGGGGAGCTAGTAGACTGAGTGGGCGGGGAGCTAGTAGACTGAGTGGGCGGGGAGCTAGTAGACTGAGTGGGCGGGGAGCTAGTAGACTGAGTGGGCGGGGAGCTAGTAGACTGAGTAGGCGGGGAGCTAGTAGACTGAGTGGGCGGGGAGCTAGTAGACTGAGTAGGCGGGGAGCTAGTAGACTGAGTGGGCGGGGAGCTAGTAGACTGAGTGGGCGGGGAGCTAGTAGACTGAGTGGGTGGAGAGCTAGTAGACTGAGTGTGTGGAGAGCTAGTAGACTGAGTGGGTGGAGAGCTAGTAGACTGAGTGTGTGGAGAGCTAGTAGACTGAGTGTGTGGAGAGCTAGTAGACTGAGTGTGTGGAGAGCTAGTAGACTGAGTGTGTGGAAAGCTAGTAGACTGAGTGGGCGGGGAGCTAGTAGACTGAGTGGGCGGGGAGCTAGTAGACTGAGTGGGCGGGGAGCTAGTAGACTGAGTGGGCGGGGAGCTAGTAGACTGAGTGGGCGGGGAGCTAGTAGACTGAGTAGGCGGGGAGCTAGTAGACTGAGTAGGCGGGGAGCTAGTAGACTGAGTGGGCGGGGAGCTAGTAGACTGAGTGGGCGGGGAGCTAGTAGACTGAGTGGGCGGGGAGCTAGTAGACTGAGTGTGTGGAGAGCTGGTAGACTGAGTGGGTGGAGAGCTAGTAGACTGAGTGGGCGGGGAGCTAGTAGACTGAGTGGGCGGGGAGCTAGTAGACTGAGTGGGCGGGGAGCTAGTAGACTGAGTGTGTGGAGAGCTGGTAGACTGAGTGGGTGGAGAGCTAGTAGACTGAGTGGGTGGAGAGCTAGTAGATTGAGTGGGCGGGGAGCTAGTAGACTGAGTGTGTGGAGAGCTAGTAGACTTAGTGGGTGGAGAGCTAGTAGACTGAGTGTGTGGAGAGCTAGTAGACTGAGTGGGTGGAGAGCTAGTAGAATGAGTGTGTGGAGAGCTAGTAGACTGAGTGTGTGGAGAGCTAGTAGACTGAGTGTGTGGAGAGCTAGTAGACTGAGTGTGTGGAAAGCTAGTAGACTGAGTGGGCGGGGAGCTAGTAGACTGAGTGGGCGGGGAGCTAGTAGACTGAGTGGGCGGGGAGCTAGTAGACTGAGTGGGCGGGGAGCTAGTAGACTGAGTGGGCGGGGAGCTAGTAGACTGAGTAGGCGGGGAGCTAGTAGACTGAGTGTGTGGAGGGCTAGTAGACTGAGTGTGTGGAGAGCTAGTAGACTGAGTGTGTGGAGAGCTGGTAGACTGAGTGGGTGGAGAGCTAGTAGACTGAGTGGGTGGAGAGCTGGTAGACTGAGTGGGTGGAGAGCTAGTAGACTGAGTGGGCGGGGAGCTAGTAGACTGAGTGTGTGGAGAGCTAGTAGACTTAGTGGGTGGAGAGCTAGTAGACTGAGTGTGTGGAGAGCTAGTAGACTGAGTGTGTGGAGAGCTAGTAGACTGAGTGTGTGGAGAGCTAGTAGACTGAGTGTGTGGAAAGCTAGTAGACTGAGTGGGCGGGGAGCTAGTAGACTGAGTGGGCGGGGAGCTAGTAGACTGAGTGGGCGGGGAGCTAGTAGACTGAGTGGGCGGGGAGCTAGTAGACTGAGTGGGCGGGGAGCTAGTAGACTGAGTAGGCGGGGAGCTAGTAGACTGAGTGGGCGGGGAGCTAGTAGACTGAGTAGGCGGGGAGCTAGTAGACTGAGTGGGCGGGGAGCTAGTAGACTGAGTAGGCGGGGAGCTAGTAGACTGAGTAGGCGGGGAGCTAGTAGACTGAGTGGGCGGGGAGCTAGTAGACTGAGTAGGCGGGGAGCTAGTAGACTGAGTGGGCGGGGAGCTAGTAGACTGAGTGTGTGGAGAGCTGGTAGACTGAGTGGGTGGAGAGCTAGTAGACTGAGTGGGTGGAGAGCTAGTAGACTGAGTGGGCGGGGAGCTAGTAGACTGAGTGTGTGGAGAGCTAGTAGACTGAGTGGGTGGAGAGCTAGTAGACTGAGTGTGTGGAGAGCTAGTAGACTGAGTGGGTGGAGAGCTAGTAGAATGAGTGTGTGGAGAGCTAGTAGACTGAGTGTGTGGAGAGCTAGTAGACTGAGTGTGTGGAGAGCTAGTAGACTGAGTGTGTGGAAAGCTAGTAGACTGAGTGGGCGGGGAGCTAGTAGACTGAGTGGGCGGGGAGCTAGTAGACTGAGTGGGCGGGGAGCTAGTAGACTGAGTGGGCGGGGAGCTAGTAGACTGAGTGGGCGGGGAGCTAGTAGACTGAGTAGGCGGGGAGCTAGTAGACTGAGTGGGCGGGGAGCTAGTAGACTGAGTAGGCGGGGAGCTAGTAGACTGAGTGGGCGGGGAGCTAGTAGACTGAGTGGGCGGGGAGCTAGTAGACTGAGTGGGCGGGGAGCTAGTAGACTGAGTGTGTGGAGAGCTGGTAGACTGAGTGGGTGGAGAGCTAGTAGACTGAGTGGGTGGAGAGCTAGTAGACTGAGTGGGCGGGGAGCTAGTAGACTGAGTGTGTGGAGAGCTAGTAGACTTAGTGGGTGGAGAGCTAGTAGACTGAGTGTGTGGAGAGCTAGTAGACTGAGTGGGTGGAGAGCTAGTAGACTGAGTGTGTGGAGAGCTAGTAGACTGAGTGTGTGGAGAGCTAGTAGACTGAGTGTGTGGAGAGCTAGTAGACTGAGTGTGTGGAAAGCTAGTAGACTGAGTGGGCGGGGAGCTAGTAGACTGAGTGGGCGGGAGCTAGTAGACTGAGTGGGCGGGGAGCTAGTAGACTGAGTGGGCGGGGAGCTAGTAGACTGAGTGTGTGGAGAGCTGGTAGACTGAGTGGGTGGAGAGCTAGTAGACTGAGTGGGCGGGAGCTAGTAGACTGAGTGGGCGGGGAGCTAGTAGACTGAGTAGGCGGGGAGCTAGTAGACTGAGTGGGCGGGGAGCTAGTAGAGTGGGCGGGGAGCTAGACTGAGTGGGCGGGGAGCTAGTAGACTGAGTGGGCGGGGAGCTAGTAGACTGAGTGGGCGGGGTGGGCTGAGTGGGGAGCTAGTAGACTGAGTGGGCGGCTAGTAGACTGGAGCTAGTAGACTGAGTGGGCGGGGGGGAGCTGGGGAGTAGACTGAGTGGGCGGGAGCTAGTAGACTGAGTGGGTGGGGAGCTAGTAGACTGAGTGGGCGGGGAGCTAGTAGACTGAGTGGGTGGGGAGCTAGTAGACTGAGTGGGCGGGGAGCTAGTAGACTGGGGAGCTGAGTAGTAGACTGAGTGGGCGGGAGCTAGTAGACTGAGTGGGCGGGGAGCTAGTAGACTGAGTGGGCGGGGGGAGCTAGTAGACTGAGTGGGGCTAGTAGACTGAGTGGGGGGAGCTAGTAGACTGAGTGGGCGGGGAGCTAGTAGACTGAGTGGGCGGGGAGCTAGTAGACTGAGTGGGCGGGGAGCTAGTAGACTGAGTGGGCGGGGAGCTAGTAGACTGAGTGGGCGGGGCTAGTAGCTAGTAGACTGAGTGGGCGGGGAGCTAGTAGACTGAGTGGGCGGGGGAGCTGAGTAGACTGAGTGTGGGCGGGGAGCTAGTAGACTGAGTGGGCGGGGAGCTAGTAGACTGAGTGGGCGGGGAGCTAGTAGACTGAGTGGGCGGGGAGCTAGTAGACTGAGTGGGCGGGGAGCTAGTAGACTGAGTGGGCGGGGAGCTAGTAGACTGAGTGGGCGGGAGCTAGTAGACTGAGTGGGCGGGGGGGAGACTGAGTGGGTAGAGCTGTAGACTGAGTGGGTGGGGAGCTAGTAGACTGAGTGGGGGGGAGCTAGTGGGCGGGGACTGAGTGGGCGGGGAGCTAGTAGACTGAGTGGGCGGGGAGCTAGTAGACTGAGTGGGCGGGGAGCTAGTAGACTGGCGGGGAGCTAGTAGGGCGGGGAGCTAGTAGACTGAGTGGGTGGGGACCTAGTAGACTGAGTGGGTGGGGACCTAGTAGACTGAGTGGGCGGGGAGCTAGTAGACTGAGTGGGTGGGGACCTAGTAGACTGAGTGGGCGGGGAGCTAGTATACTGAGTGGGTGGGGACCTAGTAGACTGAGTGGGTGGGGAGCTAGTAGACTGAGTGGGTGGAGAGCTAGTAGACTGAGTGGGCGGGGAGCTAGTATACTGAGTGGGTGGGGACCTAGTAGACTGAGTGGGCGGGGAGCTAGTAGACTGAGTGGGCGGGGACCTAGTATACTGAGTGGGCGGGGAGCTAGTAGACTGAGTGGGTGGGGAGCTAGTAGACTGAGTGGGCGGGGAGCTAGTAGACTGAGTGGGCGGGGAGCTAGTAGACTGAGTGGGCGGGGAGCTAGTAGACTGAGTGGGCGGGGAGCTAGTAGACTGAGTGGGCGGGGAGCTAGTAGACTGAGTGGGTGGGGAGCTAGTAGACTGAGTGGGTGGGGACCTAGTAGACTGAGTGGGGGGGAGACTAGTGGGCGGGGAGCTGTAGACTGAGTGGGTGGGGACCTAGTAGACTGAGTGGGCGGGGAGCTAGTATACTGAGTGGGTGGGGACCTAGTAGACTGAGTGGGCGGGGAGCTAGTAGACTGAGTGGGTGGAGAGCTAGTAGACTGAGTGGGCGGGGAGCTAGTATACTGAGTGGGTGGGGACCTAGTAGACTGAGTGGGCGGGGAGCTAGTAGACTGAGTGGGTGGAGAGCTAGTAGACTGAGTGGGCGGGGAGCTAGTATACTGAGTGGGTGGGGACCTAGTAGACTGAGTGGGCGGGGAGCTAGTAGACTGAGTGGGTGGGGAGCTAGTAGACTGAGTGGGCGGGGAGCTAGTAGACTGAGTGGGCGGGGAGCTAGTATACTGAGTGGGTGGGGACCTAGTAGACTGAGTGGGCGGGGAGCTAGTAGACTGAGTGGGTGGAGAGCTAGTAGACTGAGTGGGCGGGGAGCTAGTATACTGAGTGGGTGGGGACCTAGTAGACTGAGTGGGCGGGGAGCTAGTAGACTGAGTGGGTGGGGAGCTAGTAGACTGAGTGGGCGGGGAGCTAGTAGACTGAGTGGGCGGGGAGCTAGTAGACTGAGTGGGTGGGGAGCTAGTAGACTGAGTGGGCGGGGAGCTAGTAGACTGAGTGGGTGGGGACCTAGTAGACTGAGTGGGCGGGGACCTAGTAGACTGAGTGGGCGGGGACCTTTATGATCCAACCTTTATCAATGTAGGAAGCAACAGTCTTCTTCTTTGATCTGGTTTCATCTAAACATCGTGGAAACATGATTTTGACTGTTCAGGACCCTATTCAACCAAACCAGTAAGATGTATCATAGAGCGCTGGGCATCAGTTATAGTGACGGCGTATCAATGTTGGAACCCGGGGTTAAAAACAACAGAACATGCTAGAAGGGCCCCCCTCCCCTCCATCTTGAGTTCTCTCCCTCAGTTGTTTTCCCTTCCATCTATTCAGGGCAGCCAGCCGGACAGATCTCTCCTGATGCACAACACACACACAGGCCCCCTAGTTTAATTAACAGTACTAATCGCAGTCATCTGTGTAAAAGTCAAATGTGAGCATGACTGTTTAGTTTGTGTGAAGGCTCTGCAGCGCTAATAATCACACGTGTTGCTGGTTAAATGTAGAGACGACGAGACTCTGTGTGTGTGTGTGTGTGTGTGTGTGTGTGTGTGTATGTGTGTGTGTCTGAGTGTGTATAGGGGAGGGGAGGGGGAGGGGCAAGTGTGTAGGCTATGAGAAAGTGTGTGTTTGTATGTGTGTGTGCGTACATGTGTTTGTGACTCAGAATGACTGTGTGTGTGAGTCGTCTCTGTTCAGGTACGTTAGTTCTAATCAGAAAGTGAGCACAGTGACAGAGTCACATCGGGTCGGCAGGTAGTCTGACGGTTGATTGTTGGGTCGGTAACCGAAAGGTCACTGGTTCAAATCCCCGAGCCGATTAGGTGAAAAATCCATAGATGTGCCCTTGAGCAAGGCACCCTAATTGCTCCTTTATTTAACTAGGCAAGTCAGTTAAGAACACATTGTTATTTACAATGACGGCCTGGGAATAGTGGGTTAACTGGTCTAGGAATAGTGGGTTAACTGCCTTGTTCAGGGGCAGAACGACAGATTGTTTACCTTGTTAACTCAGGGATTCAATCTTGCAACTTTTATGTTGCTAGTCCAACACTCTAACCACTAGACTACCTGCCTCCTCTACACTCTAACCACTAGACTACCTGCCTCCTCTACACTCTAACCACTAGACTACCTGCCTCCCCTACACTCTAACCACTAGGCCACCTGCCTCCCCTACACTCTAACCACTAGGCCACCTGCCTCCCCTACACTCTAACCTAAACCTGCTACCTGCCTGCCCCCTACACTCTAACCACTAGGCCACCTGCCTCCCCTACACTCTAACCACTAGGCCACCTGCCTCCCCTAGGCCACCTGCCTCTAACCACTAGGCTACCTGCCTCCCCTACACTCTAACCACTAGGCCACCTGCCTCCCCTACACTCTAACCACTAGGCTACCCTGCCTCCCCTACACTCTAACCACTAGGCCACCTGCCTCCCCTACACTCTAACCACTAGGCCACCTGCCTCCCTACACTCTAACCACTAGGCTACCTGCCTCCCCTACACTCTAACCACTAGGCCACCTGCCTCCCCTACACTCTAACCACTAGGCTACCTGCTACACTCTAACCACTAGGCCACCTGCCTCCCTACACTCTAACCCAGGCTACCCTGCCGCCTCTACACTCTAACCACTAGGTTACCTGCCACCCCTACACTCTAACCACTAGGCCACCTGCCTCCCCTACACTCTAACCACTAGGCTACCCTGCCGCCCCGATGTATGTGACTCTGGATAAGAGCCTCTGCTGAATGTAATAGTGTTGTGAGCTGTGAGAGCAGATTAAAGGTTTAGTGTCACACTAGTGACTAGAGAGCTTTATAACACCATGCTCTTGTCTCCCAACAGGACAGGAGCAGCTCTCCCCCCCTTGGCTTAGTTAAACTGGAATTAATTAGTCTCAAAGCTAGAGAGAGAGGGTGTCAGAGGTTAAAACACTGAGGCTAATAAGAGCAGCTGAGAGAGAGAGAGAGAGAGAGAAACACAGAGAGAGAGAGAGGTCCAAAAAAGGTCCAGTCACCAGGACCACAAATACAAATTCCATCTAGACACTGTTGCCCTAGAGCACACAAAAAACTATACATACCTCGGCCTACACATCAGCACCACAGGTAACTTCCACAAAGCTGTGAACGATCTGAGAGACAAGGCAAGAAGGGCATTCTATGCCATCAAAAGAAACATAAATTTCAACATACCAATTAGGATTTGGCTAAAAATACTTGAATCAGTCATAGAGCCCATTGCCCTTTATGGTTGTGAGGTCTGGGGTCCGCTCACCAACCAAGACTTCACAAAATGGGACAAACACCAAATTGAGACTCTGCACGCAGAATTCTGCAAAAATATCCTCAGTGTACAACGTAGAACACCAAATAATGCATGCAGAGCAGAATTAGGCCGATACCCACTAATTATCAAAATCCAGAAAAGAGCCGTTAAATTCTACAACCACCTAAAAGGAAGCGATTCACAAACCTTCCATAACAAAGCCATCACCTACAGAGAGATGAACCTGGAGAAGAGTCCCCTAAGCAAGCTGGTCCTGGGGCTCTGTTCACAAACACAAACACACCCTACAGAGCCCCAGGACAACAGCACAAGTAGACCCAACCAAATCATGAGAAAACAAAAAGATAACTACTTAACACATTGGAAAGAATTAACAAAAAAACAGAGCAAACTAGAATGCTATTTGGCCCTACACAGAGAGTACACAGTGGCAGAATACCTGACCACTGTGACTGACCCAAAATTAAGGAAAGCTTTGACTATGTACAGACTCAGTGAGCATAGCCTTGCTATTGAGAAAGGCCGCCGTAGGCAGACATGGCTCTCAAGAGAAGACAGGCTATGTGCTCACTGCCCACAAAATGAGGTGGAAACTGAGCTGCACTTCCTAACCTCCTGCCCAATGTATGACCATATTAGAGAGACATATTTCCCTCAGATTACACAGATCCACAAAGAATTCGAAAACAAACCCAATTTTGAAAAACTCCCATATCTACTGGGTGAAATTCCACAGTGTGCCATCACAGCAGCAAGATTTGTGACCTGTTGCCACGAGAAAAGGGCAACCAGTGAAGAACAAACACCATTGTAAATACAACCCATATTTATGCTTATTTACTTTATCTTGTGTCCTCTAGCCATTTGTACATTGTTAAAACACTGTATATATATATATAATATGACATTTGTAATGTCTTTACTGTTTTGAAACTTCTGTATGTGTAATGTTTACTGTTAATTTTTGTTGTTTTTCACTTTATATATTCACTTTGTATGTTGTCTACCTCACTTGCTTTGGCAATGTTAACACATGTTTCCCATGCCAATAAAGCCCTTGAATTGAATTGAATTGAATTGAGAGGAACAGAGAGAGAGAGAGAGAGAGAGAGAGAGAAACTGAGAGAGAGAGAGAGAGAGAGAGAGAGAGAGAAAAAGCCCATTGAATTGCTGAGAGAGAGAGAGAGAGAGAGAGAGAGAGAGAGACAGAGAGACTAAAACACTGAAGACACAAACTTAAGGAAAGCTTTGACTATGTACAGACTCAGTGAGCATAGGCAGTAGACAGACATGGCTCTCAAGAGAAGACAGGCTATGTGCTCACTGCCCCCAAAATGAGGTCGAGCCTGAGCTGCACTTCCTAACCTCCTGCCAAATGTATGACCATATTAGAGACACATATTTCCTTCAGATTACACAGATCCACAAAGAATTTGAAAACAAATCCAATTTCGATAAACTCCCATATCTACTGGGTGAAATTCCACAGTGTGCCACCACAGCAGCAAGATTTGTGACCTGTTGCCACGAGAAAAGGGCAACCAGTGAAGAACAAACACCATTGTAAATACAACCCATATTTATGCTTATTTATTTTCCCTTGTGTAGTTTAACCATTTGTACATTGTTAAAACACTGTATATATATATATAATATGACAATTGTAATGTCTTTATTGTTTTGGAACTTCTGTGAGTGTAATGTTTACTGTTAATTTTGTGGTTTATTTCTCTTTTGTATATTATCTACCTCACTTGCTTTGGCAATGTTAACATATGTTTCCCATGCCTATAAAGCCCCTTGAATTGAGAGGGAGAGAGAAAAAGAGAGAAAGGCTAATACGAGCAGTTTGGTGTCAGAGAGAGAGAGGTTACAGATTGAGGCTAATCAGAGCAGGCAACTGATGAAATGTGTGTTCTTCCCTATATGTGTCTCTGGGCTCTGACCCAGCCTGGTGTCTCTGGGCTCTGACCCAGCCTGGTGTCTCTGTGCTCTGATCCAGCCTGGTGTCTCTGGGCTCTGACCCAGCCTGGTGTCTCTGTGCTCTGATCCAGCCTGGTGTCTCTGGGCTCTGACCCAGCCTGGTGTCTCTGGGCTCTGACCCAGCCTGGTGTCTCTGGGCTCTGACCCAGCCTGGTGTCTCTGTGCTCTGATCCAGCCTGGTGTCTCTGGGCTCTGACCCAGCCTGGTGTCTCTGGGCTCTGACCCAGCCTGGTGTCTCTGGGCTCTGACCCAGCCTGGTGTCTCTGGGCTCTGACCCAGCCTGGTGTCTCTGGGCTCTGACCCAGCCTGGTGTCTCTGTGCTCTGACCCAGCCTGGTGTCTCTGTGCTCTGACCCAGCCTGGTGTCTCTGTGCTCTGACCCAGCCTGGTGTCTCTGGGCTCTGTCCCAGCCTGGTGTCTCTGTGCTCTATCCAGTCTGGTGTGTCGCTCTGTCCTGTCACTTTATCCCCCTTGATTTGGACTTGACTCCTGTCTTCTACTCTACTTACCTTAATGAGACTCATGAAGACACTTTGCTGCGGTCTCTCTGCTCAGAGGAGATCTGCTAGTGATCTATCACTATGTCATCTATGAACATTTGAACATCTTGGCCTTGTTCTGTTATAATCTCCACCTGGCACAGCCAGAAGAGGACTGGCCACCCCTCATAGCCTGGTTCGTCTCTAGGTTTCTTCCTATGTTTTGGCATTTCTAGGGAGTTTTTCCTAGCCACCGTGCTTCTACACCTGCATTGCTTGCTGTTTGGGATTTTAGGCTGGGTTTCTGTACAGCACTTTGAGATATCAGCTGATGTACGAAGGGTTTTATAAATACATTTGATTGATAGTTGACAGTGTCATTGAGAGTAGCCATCGTACAGTATTGTTGTCTGTGAAAGGCCATGGATCAGCAGTACCTTGTAATGTAATCTGAATGTTGCTAGATGCTTTGTTAGTCATCCGATCAGGAACTGTACTTTCTGAGAGGGTCTCCTGTCTAGCACTGGCAATGCCCAAACACCTGCATGTGCCAACTTACACACACACACACACACACACATACTCTCTTTTTTCCGACATCCGTACGCACTCACGCACACACACACCCACACAAAGTCTTCTCTCTGGTTTGATGTGATAAGGGCAGGGAAAATGCTGTGAGCCGGTTCCCTCGGCCCCATGTGCCCTCAACCTTACCGGACAAATAAACTGGGACGAGCCCCCCGGGGCAGAGAGATAGATGGAGGGAGAGGGATAGAAGAAAAGAGAGAGGGAGAGAGGAAAAGAAAGAGGGAGAGAGGAAAATAGAAAGGGAGAGAGGAAAAGAAAGAGGGAGAGAGGAAAAGAGAGAGAGAACAGAGAGAGAGAGAGGAAAAGAGAGAGAGAGAGAACAGAGAGGGAGAGAGGAAAAGAGAGAGAACAGAGAGAGAGAGGAAAAGAGAGAGAGAACAGAGAGGGAGAGAGGAAAAGAGAGAGAGAACAGAGAGGGAGAGAGGAAAAGAGAGAGAGAACAGAGAGGGAGAGAGGAAAAGAGAGAGAGAACAGAGAGGGAGAGAGAGGAGCTCAACATTACCTCTTTCTTTATAACATTCATTGTCTGCATTGAGGGAACCTTTTAAAACATTGAACAGGACTGTTAATCAAAACATTGAACAGGACTGTTAATCAAAACATTGAACAGGACTGTTAATCAAAACATTGAACAGAAACGTTAAACAAAAGACTGAACTGAAACGTTATACAACACAGACCAGGATACGTCTCTGACCTGTTCACTGGACGTACTACCTTGTCCCGGACATGCTGTTTTTGACCCTCTCTGTCTCTCTCTATCTCTCTCTCTGTCTCTCTCTCTCTCTCTCTGTCTCTCTCTCTCTCTCTCTCTCTCTCTCTCTCTCTCTCTCTCTCTCTCTCTCTCTCTCTCTCTCTCTTTCTCTCTCTGTCTCCCTCTCTCTCTCACTCTCTCTCTCTGTCTCTGTCTCTCCATCTCTGTCTCTGTCTCTCCATCTCTCTCTCTCTCTCTCTCTCTCTCTCTCTCTCTCTCTCTCTCTCTCTCTCTCTCTCTCTCTCCATCTCTCGATTCAATTCAATTCAAGGGCTTTATTGGCATGGGAAACATGTGTTAACATTGCCAAAGCAAGTGAGGTAGACAACATACAAAGTGAATATATAAAGTGAAAAACAACAAAAATTAACAGTAAACATTACACATACAGAAGTTTCAAAACAGTAAAGACATTACTATCTCTGTCTCTCTCTCTCTGTCTCTGTCTCTGTCTCTCTCTCTCTCTCTCTCTCTCTCTGTCTCTCTCTCTGTGTCTCTGTCTCTGTCTCTCCATCTCTGTCTCTGTCTCTGTCTCTCTCTCTCTCTCTCTCTCTCTCTCTGTCTCTGTCTCTCTCTGTCTCTCTCTGTCTCTCTCTCTATCTCTCTCTGTCTCTGTCTCTGTCTCTCTCTCTATCTCTCTCTGTCTCTGTCTCTCTCTCAATTCAATTCAATTTCAATTCAAGGGCTTTATTGGCATGGGAAACATGTGTTAACATTGCCAAAGCAAGTGAGGTAGACAACATACAAAGTGAATATATAAAGTGAAAAACAACTAAAATTAACAGTAAACATTACACATACAGAAGTTTCAAAACAGTAAAGACATTACAAATGTCATATTATATATATATATACAGTGTTTTAACAATGTACAAATGGTTAAAGGACACAAGATAAAATAAATAAGCATAAATATGGGTGTATTTACAATGGTGTTTGTTCTTCACTGGTTGCCCTTTTCTCGTGGCAACAGGTCACAAATCTTGCTGCTGTGATGGCACACTGTGGAATTTCACCCAGTAGATATGGGAGTTTTTCAAAATTGGATTTGTTTTCAAATTCTTTGTGGATCTGTGTAATCTGAGGGAAATATGTCTCTCTAATATGGTCATACATTGGGCAGGAGGTTAGGAAGTGCAGCTCAGTTTCCACCTCATTTTGTGGGCAGTGAGCACATAGCCTGTCTTCTCTTGAGAGCCATGTCTGCCTACGGCGGCCTTTCTCAATAGCAAGGCTATGCTCACTGAGTCTGTACAGAGTCAAGGCTTTCCTTAATTTTGGGTCAGTCACAGTGGTCAGGTATTCTGCCGCTGTGTACTCTCTGTGTAGGGCCAAATAGCATTCTAGTTTGCTCTGTTTTTTTGTTAATTCTTTCCAATGTGTTAAGTAGTTATCTTTTTGTTTTCTCATGATTTGGTTGGGTCTAATTGTGCTGCTGTCCTGGGGCTCTGTAGTGTGTGTTTGTGTTTGTGAACAGAGCCCCAGGACCAGCTTGCTTAGGGGACTCTTCTCCAGGTTCATCTCTCTGTAGGTGATGGCTTTGTTATGGAAGGTTTGTGAATCGCTTCCTTTTAGGTGGTTGCAGAATTTAACTGCTCTTTTCTGGATTTTGATAATTAGTGGGTATCGGCCTAATTCTGCTCTGCATGCATTATTTGGTGTTCTACGTTGTACACGGAGGATATTTTTGCAGAATTCTGCGTGCAGAGTCTCAATTTGGTGTTTGTCCCATTTTGTGAAGTCTTGTTTGGTGAGCGGACCCCAGACCTCACAACCATAAAGGGCAATGGGCTCTATGACTGATTCAAGTATTTTTAGCCAGATCCTAATTGGTATGTTGAAATTTATGTTTCTTTTGATGGCATAGAATGCCTTTCTTGCCTTGTCTCTCAGATCGTTCACAGCTTTGTGGAAGTTACCTGTGGTGCTGATGTTTAGGCCAAGGTATGTATAGTTGTTTGTGTGCTCTAGGGCAACAGTGTCTAGATGGAATTTGTATTTGTGGTCCTGGTGACTGGACCTTTTTTGGAACACCATTATTTTGGTCTTACTGAGATTTACTGTCAGGGCCCAGGTCTGACAGAATCTGTGCATAAGATCTAGGTGCTGCTGTAGGCCCTCCTTGGTTGGTGACAGAAGCACCAGATCATCAGCAAACAGCAGACATTTGACTTTGGATTCTAGCAGGGGAGGCCGGGTGCTGCAGACTCTTCTAGTGCCCGCGCCAATTCGTTGATATATATGTTGAAGAGGGTGGGGCTTAAGCTGCATCCCTGTCTAACCCCACGACCCTGTGTGAAGAAATGTGTGTGTTTTTTGCCAATTTTAACCGCACACTTGTTGTTTGTGTACATGGATTTTATAATGTCGTATGTTTTACCCCCAACACCACTTTCCATCAGTTTGTATAGCAGACCCTCATGCCAGATTGAGTCGAAGGCTTTTTGAAATCAACAAAGCATGAGAAGACTTTGCCTTTGTTTTGGTTTGTTTGGTTGTCAATTAGGGTGTGCAGGGTGAATACATGGTCTGTTGTACGGTAATTTGGTAAAAAGCCAATTTGACATTTGCTCAGTACATTGTTTTCATTGAGGAAATGTACGAGTCTGCTGTTAATAATAATGCAGAGGATTTTCCCAAGGTTACTGTTGACACATATTCCACGGTAGTTATTGGGGTCAAATTTGTCTCCACTTTTGTGGATTGGGGTGATCAGTCCTTGGTTCCAAATATTGGGGAAGATGCCAGAGCTAAGTATGATGTTAAAGAGTTTTAGTATAGCCAATTGGAATTTGTTGTCTGTATATTTGATCATTTCATTGAGGATACCATCAACACCACAGGCCTTTTTGGGTTGGAGGGTTTTTATTTTGTCCTGTAACTCTTTCAATGTAATTGGAGAATCCAGTGGGTTCTGGTAGTCTTTAATAGTTGATTCTAAGATCTGTATTTGATCATGTATATGTTTTTGCTCTTTATTCTTTGTTATAGAGCCAAAAAGATTGGAGAAGTGGTTTACCCATACATCTCCATTTTGGATAGATAATTCTCTCTCTATCTCTCTCTCTATCTCTCTCTCTATCTCTCTCTCTCTATATCTCTCTCTCTATCTCTCTCTCTATCTCTCTCTCTCTCTCTCTCTCTGTCTCTCTCTCACTCTCTACAACACCTGCTGTCTCGACCTCTGAATGCTCGGCTATAAAAGGCCAACAGACATTTACCCCTGAGGTGCTGACCTGTTGCACCCTCTACAACCACTGTGATTATTATTATTTGACCCTGCTGGTCATCTATGATGAACATCTTGAAGAACGATCTGGCCTTTATACAAGACACATTTCTCTAGTTAAAAGACATCAGATATCATAGGCTACGTACACAGCCTCAGTTCTTCAAGGGGGAATCTAGAAATGTGTGGAGTACTGTACAAGTTGGCTGGATGTTCTTTGGGTGGTGAACCATTCTTGATACACACAGGGAAACGGCTGAGAGTGAAAAACCCAAAGGCCCATTCACCCTCTGAATGGCAGACAAACACAATCTATGTCTCCATTGTCTGAATGCTTAATAATCCTCCTGTAACCAGTCTTCTGCTCTTCCTCTACACTGATTGATATTTGGATTTACCAAAGTGACATCGATAAGGGATCATCGCTTTCACCCAGATTCACCTGGAACAGTCTGTGTCATGGAAAGAGAAGGTGTTCCTAATGTTTTGTCCACTCAGTGTATCGTAAGACAGAAAGGGGCGGAGTTTCACTCATTAGGTTGCTTAGCAACCTACTTTTTATGGGATTTATTTGACAATCAGATGAAAACATCATGACGGGTTGTGTTCATGGCACATTAAAAGATAATACATTTTTACAGTTAAAATCTCTATAAAACCCATTTAAACCCTCATGGGGTTTCAGACTGGCCTCTGCCTTGGGCCTCCAAATCACTCAGTCCGCCCTGTGGGGGTTTAAGTTCTGTCTCAGTTGGTCTTGGTCAGGGGGTCAGGATGGGGACACACCAGGTTTGAGTTTCCTGCCGGGCTCTGGAGCATTCCTCTGTGTGTGTGTGTGTTTCTGGGCCTCACTAACGAGCTACTAATGAGACAACAGAACCCTGCTCCGCATGGGCCTATTAGGGAGGGAGGGAGGGGGAGGGGGGGAGAAGGGTGTGAGAATTAGTATTTTGGTAAATAAATGTTTTTCAGATTCACAATATCATTTTTTTAATGGCTTCTTCTTCTGTTTCTTGTTCTCTCCTCCTCCTCCTCCTCCTCTTCCTCCTCCTCCTGTCTCTCTCTGTCTGTGTTGGAGGTGAGTTATCCATGGTGGAGCTGCAGGATCCCTTCCTGGTCAGTGTTCACCTCATTACTGACCCTGGCCAGGCCAAGTCCCTGCAGCATGCTGCCGACACTGTCCTGGCTTGGGTCCACCCTGAACTGCAGCTTTTCCGCGTCTCCGAGAGAGCTGCCTGGCAACAAAAACCCAAGCGCCAATCATGTCATGCTTCAGCATCTTTTTCAGCCAATCACGGCCCTCCGCAATGCCAGCCGGCGCTGGCCGTCATCCTCTTCCTGCAGGAGCAGTACGGGGGTGAGGATCAGATCGTGACGTTACACCGTGCTCTCCAGCGCCCCCCATGGCACTTCCACCACACCGAGAGGGTCAACAACGGCCGTAGGATGCTCCCGCTTACTCCCTGCAGCCAAGACTTCTTCACCCTGGCCCCGGGGACTCCTCTGTGGGCGGTTCGCCAGGTTCACTACGGCAAAGAGATTGTGCGCTTCACAGTCTACTGCCGTTACGAGAGCTTCCGGGACATGGTGCGCATGTACCGGATGATCCTCCAGAGGAAGTTGGCCCAGAGGAAAGAAGACTTTTGTTTTTTCGTGGTGTACTCCAACCCGGATACCGAGATCCAGCTGTCATTCAAGCGGTTGCCGAGGGGCCAGAGCCCCGCTCCTACGGAGTCGGCGGTGATAGAGATGAGGGTGAGGGACGTTGGGGCGTTGGTGCCCCTCCTGCCGTACCCCTGTACCCCCATCAGTGAGGTACGCTGGCAGACTGAAGACTACGACGGGAATAAGATACTGCTGCAGGTGAGATACTGGTGTGTTTGTGTGTGTGTGTGTGTGTGTGTGTGTCTCTGTGTGTGTCTCTGTCTCTGTGTGTGTCTCTGTGTGTGTCTCTGTGTGTGTCTCTGTGTGTGTCTCTGTGTGTGTCTCTGTGTGTGTCTCTGTCTGTGTGTGTGTTTCTGCCTGTGTGTGTGTGTGTGTTGTACACTTTTGTGTTGCCTAGGCCGTAGATGAACAACATGCTGCACAGTACATCCCAGCAGCAGTCAGACTATGAACTAAGAACAACCCTTAAATGATGACGACTTGCAGACCACACCTATCCACATACATGAGCTCTGGAAGTCACTGGAGGTAGAGTGTATTGTTGCTAAGCAACAGCAGAAGTGAAATATCTGTGTGTGTGTGTGTGTGTGTGTGTGTGATGTGACACCACATCTACACCCTCTCTTACTGGAGATTAAGTTCACACTGTGTATAGTCATCAGGGCAACAGAGAGGGGGGCAGAGAGAGAGGGGGACAGATAGAGGGGGGGGACAGAGAGAGAGGGGGGCCAGAGAGAGAGGGGGACAGAGAGAGAGAGGGGGACAGAGAGAGGGGGGACAGAGAGAGAGGGGGGCAGAGAGAGAGGGGGGGACAGAGAGAGGGGGGACAGAGAGAGGGGGGACAGAGAGAGAGGGGGGACAGAGAGAGAGGGGGGGGACAGAGAGAGAGGGGGGGACAGAGAGAGAGGGGGGACTGAGAGAGAGGGGGGCCAGAGAGAGGGGGACAGAGAGAGAGGGGGGACAGAGAGAGAGGGGGGACAGAGAGAGAGAGGGGGGACAGAGAGAGGGGGGACTGAGAGAGGGGGGACAGAGAGAGAGGGGGGGACAGATAGAGAGGGGGGGACAGAGAGAGAGGGGGGACAGAGAGAGAGGGGGGCAGAGAGAGAGGGGGGACAGAGAGAGAGGGGGGCAGAGAGAGAGGGGGGCAGAGAGAGAGGGGGCAGAGAGAGAGAGGGGGGGGACAGAGAGAGAGAGGGGGGCAGAGAGGAAGAGAGAGAGGGAGGGAGAGAGAGAGAGAGAGAGAAGGCTCCAGAATACAGACCATACAGACTGCAGGTTCTAAGTGGGAACAGGACTGCAGCCAAAAATAACAGTCCCACTCAGCAGACAAAGGAACATTGAGCCTTTCCAATTTGCACCCCTCCTCCACCCCTCATCCCTCCTTCCCAACACAGGCTGGGGATAGGTGTATAAGTCCTACTGCTACGACCACCCTGAAGGAGATTCACAGATTTCACACACACACACACACACACACACACACACATACACACACACACACACACACACACACACACACACACACACACACACACACACACACACACACACACACACACACACACACACACACACACACACACACACACATACACACATTCACTCTGGGGGACTAACATAATTAACTAGACCTCACCTTGGGTTGCAAAGCTACCAGTAAATTACCAAAGGTACCGGAATCCTCTATGGTAACTTCTTTAATTCATACTTGAATAACTTAAATTAAAAATGTATACGTATATGAGTTTCTAGTGGATAGACCGTAGGTTCAAGAGAAAATAGTGATGGCTGAATGAAAACGGCATGCAAATGGTATTATATTTATTATTATTATTATTATTATTATTTTTTATTATTATTTTTTTATTTATTATTATTATTACTATTATTTTATTATTATTATATTTTTATTTTTATTATTTTTATTATTATTACTATTATTTTATTTGTATTATTTTATTATTATTATTTTTATAATAATAATAATAATAATATTATTATTATTATTATTACTATTATTTTATTTTATTATTATTATTTTATTTGTATTATTATTTTTATTTTTATTATTATTATTATTACTATTATTTTATTTTTATTATTATTATTATTATTATTATTATTACTATTATTTTATTATTATTATTACTATATTATTATTTATTTTTTTATTATTATTATTATTACTATTATTATTATTATTTTTATTATTATTATTATTTTCTATTTTACTCTTTTTAGTATTATTATTATTTTTTATTATTATTATTATTTTTATTATTACTATTATTTTATTTTTATTATTATTATTATTATTACTATTATTTTATTATTATTATAATTATTACTATTATTTTATTTTTATTATTATTATTATTTTATATTTTACTCTTTTTAT